>NW_007727727.1:413852-500368 GCF_000696425.1 Galeopterus variegatus | reverse complement strand
TTGCCAGATACTTAAATAAGAAAAAAATGGCAATTGTATGTAAAAATATTTTATGTGGCCACCACAGCTTGATAGCAAAACTTGACAAAGGTATTACATGTAAAGGAAATTAGAAATCAAAATCACTCAAAAACATAGACATGAACATCCTTAAACAACATTAATACATGGAATCCAGCAATGCATAAGAAAATAATATATCATTACCAAGTGGAATTTATCCCAGGAATGCAAGCTTTGTTTAACATTAAAAAATCAATACATACAATTCACCACACTAATAAAGTAAAGGAGAAAAATTCCACTAAAAGTTAAGAAGAAGGCAAGGATTTCTACTTTCATGACTTCAATTCAATATTAAGGCCCTAACCAGTGTAATAGGCAAGAAAAAAATAAAGACATAAATAACTAGAAATGAAAAATAAAACTGAGGTTATTCAAAGATAGCATAATTACTTTGGTAGAAGATTATAAGGGGTTTTACAAAACAAACAATAGATCTAATAAAGAATAAATTTAGCATGGTCACAAGATAAAAGATTGATATGCAAAGGTATGTGTAGTTCTATATATTATCAGTAAATATATACTATTTACAATAGCATCAAACAAATTAAGTTGGTTAAGAATACAAATGCAGAAAATCCCCCACACTCACGTATACACTATAGAACTAACTTTGTTTTCGCTCTGTAGCTAGCCCTTAATAATCAACTAAGATTGTATCAGACCAGCTGTCTATCATTCTTGAGGGCCCTACATCCTGTTTTGCCTGATACATTTCTCAAAGATCACATCAGGGAATGGAAACCAGATGAGACCTTGGTGCCATAGATAATGTTAGGAAGCAACTATCTGTCACACTTGAAGGCTCTACATCCTGTCTCCCCAATACATTTACCTATAGAAACCCCAGGCCCCTGTCGACTAGGGAGGAAGTTGGGACTCTACTCTGTGTCTCCCTGTTGAAGTCTTCCAAAATAAAAAGGCTTTCCCTTCAGTTCTGTCTGGCAGGTGTCATTGGAGATCCTAGAGCACCGAGCACTCAGACCCACATGGGTCAAGAATTCCCCTAAGTTGGCCTCTCACATGTTGGCTAGTGGGGAAGGGGAATCCTAGAAGACTCATTTCAAGAATATATTTAACAGAAGTATGAAAGACTCTACAATAAAAAATATGAAACACTGCTATGAGAAATTTTGAAAGGTCTCAATAAATGGAAAGATACACAATTTTCATAAATTAAATTCAATAGTATTATCAGTGTTTTGCTATATTTGTCTATAAATACGATGCAACTCCAGTTAAATTCTTAATAGTTCTTTTTCTGTAAAAATGTACACTGATTCTCAAATTTATATGAAAGTTCAAAGGATACAAAAGAGCCAAAACAATTAAAAAAAAAAAAAGTTTGAGAACTATCCATACAGGTATAGTGACCAAGACAGTGATATGAACATAAGGATAGATGTGTCAATCAAAGTAACAGATGAGTGTGTCCAGAAACAGATTCATCTCTATATGGTCAATTACTTCTTAACAAAAGCACCAATGCAACTCAATAGAGGAAGAACACTTTTATACAAATCTGACTGAAACAAACAGATAAATATATGGACTGAAATGAGACTTAAACTTAACCTCAAATCACAGAAAAAATTAACTGAAAAAGGTTCATAAACCAAAACGTAAAATATAAAATGATAAAGCTTCAAAAAGAAAACTAAGACTCACAAAGAAGGAAGTAAGTAACTCAGGAAACCAAGTCTTTTTTGTGTGCGAGACTATGGGGCAAACACCAATTTCTTAGAGAAACAAAACAAAATAAAACTAAACATAAAAAAGTCAAAAATGGGATTTCACTGAAATTAAAAGCTTCTGTTCATTGAAAGTCATCAAAACTGAGAAGTGAAAAGCAATCAAAAGATAGGGAATAAATATTTATAATACATGTATCTAGTGAAGAACTCTTATCCAGAATGCATAAGGAATTTCTATATAACAAGAACAAAGCTACAATTAAAACAATGGGCAAAAGACTCAAACAGATCCTCCACACACAAAAAAGATATCTGATATATATTAAAGCCAATAAATACATGCAAAGTGGTTTAGAGTCACTAGCCACTAGGGAAATACAAATTAAAACACTCCCACTTGAATGGATAACATTTAAAAGACTGACCTCACCAAATCTTGGTAAGAACAGGGATCAGTTAGTACTCTAATACTTTTCTAGTAAGAGTGTAAATGGTACAACCACTTTAGAAAACTGGCAATTTCTTTTAAAGTCAAAAATATATTAACCCTGTGATCCAGTTAATTTATTCTGAGGATTTTATCCAAAATGAAAGAAAAACATGTTCACAGAGAGACTTGGATATGAATATTTATAGCCTGGTCCATAAGTGGGGAAATGTAAAAGCAACACAAAAGCTATCATCAGGAAGATGAATAAATTAAATTGGGATATATTTATACAGTTGTCCTCAGGGGAAGAAATTTCTAGAAATACACTCAATTACATGTATAAATTTCCAAATCATTATGTTAAGTGACAAAGCCAGGCACAAATATTATGTACCGTGTGATTTTATTTATGCAAAGCTCAAGAAGAGACTTGTTAGAAAGGGTGACAGAAACCAGACGAGTAGTAAAACTGACTTAAAGGGAGCACTCAAGAAAATTTCTGGAATGATGGAAATGTTCTATGTCCTGATCAGGATGGCTGTTTTCTATGGCTTAGGTGTGATTTGTCCCACCAAAACTTATGTTGAAATTTCATTCCTAATGTGGCAGTGTTGGGAGGTAGGGCCTAATGGCAGGCATTCGGGTCATGGGGGCTCCACTCTCATTGGAGGGCTTGGTGCTGTTGTTATGGTAATCCTCATACTTGTGAGACTGGATTAGTTCTTATGGGAATAGATTAGTTCGCATGAGAAAGAGACGCTGTAAAGTGGGAATACCCTTCATGACTTGCCCCTTCACACCTGTCTGCCTCTCTTTGATCTTCTGTCATGTTATGCAGCATGAGTCTCTTGCTGAAAGCTCAGCAGATGATGGTGCCAGGCTTCTTGGAGTTCCCTGCCTCCAGAATTGTGAGCCAAGTAAACCTCTCTTTATAAATTACCAAGTCTCAGGTATTCTGTTACAGCAACACAAAAGAAACTAAGATACTGCTAGCAGATGTATGAAGTGATCAAAACATATTTAATCATACACTTAAGATCTCTGAATTTCATCACATATAATTTTCTCATCAATTCAAAACAATCTGCTATGATATGGAATGGGCTTTGAGAGAAAATTAAGTTCAGTTTCAGAAAAAACAAAATTACAGTTATTTCTACACCTTTGTACACACTGTGTACACATGCACAAACACACTCAAACAAATTTTTACAACTGCTATATTGACCAAAAAATGTGACCAGGTTTAAGTACAAGAGAGGAAAACATGGTAATGATAATTTTCTGAGAGGTGAAAAAATTCATTTTTTGCATTTTGACTTTTTCTTATAACTTCATAAAAATTTGCATTTCAAGTTTTTTCTGTGTTCTATTGAACTGTTTATCTCATAAGCAATGTTTTAAAATATAGAGAGCTATAAATGAGCAGCGTTTATGTCTATTTCTTTTTACACATTCTTTGCCAGCCTTTACACCAATTGATATTTAACATTTAAAATGAAAGAGAAGCATAAAATAATTTAGTGTATCTCCAAAAATAGGATAAAGAAAAAAATTAGTTTTACTTTATAAATACAGAAAAATGTCAGAGCCATAATTTTATTTACAAATCAAAGACACCATATTTACATTTCCTGTTTAGTAAAATTAGTGTTTATGCATTAAAAATATTAATGGAATATGATTAGGAAACAGGACCATTTTCTCTCAGTAGTGTTGGCTACAACACTGATATAAAATATTTTGTTTTATAAAGGCAATTTTTATAAGTGCATTTAATAATAATGAAACAGGATCACATGTTTGTTTATAGTTTGAAAGAAAACAATTTTATTTTGACAATATTGACACTCTTCTCCTCTGGGAAATTACAAGACAGGGTATGTATTTTCCTGCCTGGTGGGCATTTCCAAACTCTGCCTTACAACTATGTACTCCACCAGAAATTTCACACACTTCTTTGATACTAGAGATATGTGTCACAGTTTTAGATTAGGTGGGAAATGCAAGGAATGAATGCCAAGATTACTAAAAATTCTCATTCCCCATTTTGAATTCAAGAAAACACTAGTTAATAAGATGGAGGAAATATTCTCCATGATCCTATTTCATATTCCCCTGATGACTAAGTCATTTTCCCTCAACTTTGTCATATTTTATATTCATACTCTAACAAGTTGTGAAGGTGACAATAGGTATCACAAATTCAAAATCCTACAAAGTCATGTTGGTAACATAAATAAGTGAAGGAGTGTGGGTGTAAATAACAGAGAGTGGTGGTGAGACTGGAGAGCAAACAATCTCTATAGGGACAGCATCCACCCAGCTCAACGAAGTTCTGCTGAACTTCAGCATTTTTATAAGAGGTAGAATATCCACATTTTTCATGCATTTTTTTTTTAAGATTTAATGTAAAGGTTCAAAATATTTTAGATGGTTTGGACTCTAAAAAAAAACCATCTGCTGACCCAAAGTGATCAATGGGAAATCAGTTTATAACAAGTGAAATAAAAGTATATTTTAAAATTTATCTCACCACATTTATTTATTTATTTATTTATTTATTTATTTATTTATTTATTTATTTATTTATTTATTTATTTATTTATTTATTTATTTTTAAAGATGACCGGTAAGGGGATCTTAACCCTTGATTTGGTGTTGTCAGCACCACGCTCAGCCAGCGAGCGAACCGGCCATCCCTATATGGGATCTGAACCCGGGGCCTTGGTGTTATCAGCACCGCACTCTCCCAAGTGAGCCACCGGGCCAGCCCAAGGTCGGTAGTCTTTTGAGACAGAAATCCAGTTCTAATTTGAGTAATGNTTGATCTTCTGTCATGTTATGCAGCATGAGTCTCTTGCTGAAAGCTCAGCAGATGATGGTGCCAGGCTTCTTGGAGTTCCCTGCCTCCAGAATTGTGAGCCAAGTAAACCTCTCTTTATAAATTACCAAGTCTCAGGTATTCTGTTACAGCAACACAAAAGAAACTAAGATACTGCTAGCAGATGTATGAAGTGATCAAAACATATTTAATCATACACTTAAGATCTCTGAATTTCATCACATATAATTTTCTCATCAATTCAAAACAATCTGCTATGATATGGAATGGGCTTTGAGAGAAAATTAAGTTCAGTTTCAGAAAAAACAAAATTACAGTTATTTCTACACCTTTGTACACACTGTGTACACATGCACAAACACACTCAAACAAATTTTTACAACTGCTATATTGACCAAAAAATGTGACCAGGTTTAAGTACAAGAGAGGAAAACATGGTAATGATAATTTTCTGAGAGGTGAAAAAATTCATTTTTTGCATTTTGACTTTTTCTTATAACTTCATAAAAATTTGCATTTCAAGTTTTTTCTGTGTTCTATTGAACTGTTTATCTCATAAGCAATGTTTTAAAATATAGAGAGCTATAAATGAGCAGCGTTTATGTCTATTTCTTTTTACACATTCTTTGCCAGCCTTTACACCAATTGATATTTAACATTTAAAATGAAAGAGAAGCATAAAATAATTTAGTGTATCTCCAAAAATAGGATAAAGAAAAAAATTAGTTTTACTTTATAAATACAGAAAAATGTCAGAGCCATAATTTTATTTACAAATCAAAGACACCATATTTACATTTCCTGTTTAGTAAAATTAGTGTTTATGCATTAAAAATATTAATGGAATATGATTAGGAAACAGGACCATTTTCTCTCAGTAGTGTTGGCTACAACACTGATATAAAATATTTTGTTTTATAAAGGCAATTTTTATAAGTGCATTTAATAATAATGAAACAGGATCACATGTTTGTTTATAGTTTGAAAGAAAACAATTTTATTTTGACAATATTGACACTCTTCTCCTCTGGGAAATTACAAGACAGGGTATGTATTTTCCTGCCTGGTGGGCATTTCCAAACTCTGCCTTACAACTATGTACTCCACCAGAAATTTCACACACTTCTTTGATACTAGAGATATGTGTCACAGTTTTAGATTAGGTGGGAAATGCAAGGAATGAATGCCAAGATTACTAAAAATTCTCATTCCCCATTTTGAATTCAAGAAAACACTAGTTAATAAGATGGAGGAAATATTCTCCATGATCCTATTTCATATTCCCCTGATGACTAAGTCATTTTCCCTCAACTTTGTCATATTTTATATTCATACTCTAACAAGTTGTGAAGGTGACAATAGGTATCACAAATTCAAAATCCTACAAAGTCATGTTGGTAACATAAATAAGTGAAGGAGTGTGGGTGTAAATAACAGAGAGTGGTGGTGAGACTGGAGAGCAAACAATCTCTATAGGGACAGCATCCACCCAGCTCAACGAAGTTCTGCTGAACTTCAGCATTTTTATAAGAGGTAGAATATCCACATTTTTCATGCATTTTTTTTTTAAGATTTAATGTAAAGGTTCAAAATATTTTAGATGGTTTGGACTCTAAAAAAAAACCATCTGCTGACCCAAAGTGATCAATGGGAAATCAGTTTATAACAAGTGAAATAAAAGTATATTTTAAAATTTATCTCACCACATTTATTTATTTATTTATTTATTTATTTATTTATTTATTTATTTATTTATTTATTTATTTATTTATTTATTTATTTATTTATTTATTTATTTATTTATTTATTTATTTATTTATTTATTTATTTATTTATTTATTTATTTATTTATTTATTTATTTATTTATTTATTTATTTATTTATTTATTTATTTATTTATTTATTTATTTATTTATTTATTTATTTATTTATTTATTTATTTATTTATTTATTTATTTATTTATTTATTTATTTATTTATTTATTTATTTATTTATAAAGATGACCGGTAAGGGGATCTTAACCCTTGATTTGGTGTTGTCAGCACCACGCTCAGCCAGCGAGCGAACCGGCCATCCCTATATGGGATCTGAACCCGGGGCCTTGGTGTTATCAGCACCGCACTCTCCCAAGTGAGCCACCGGGCCAGCCCATCTCACAATATTTAGAGATTTTTATCACTTCCTTTTTCTAACAACAACAACAACAGAAGACAGAGCAAAGAATTAATCATAAAACCAATGACTAGGTCTTGCACTTAAATCTTCTGATTCCTAAAACAGCACCCATTTCTCTAAATTAACCAACTAGGAAGCTATCTTTCAAAAATGGTGACCAATAAAAAGCAACTTTAGGTTAGGGAGAGAAGACAGCTCAAGGCAAAGTTTGTCCTCTTTCCCCACCTTTTGCCTTTGGGCTTCACCTGCCTCTAGTCATTTAGTGTCACTATTTTTTCCACTTATTAATCCTATCCCAGATTCCATAGTTCAGGAATAAAAATAATGAACAAAGTTGCACTAAGTGATAAGGCACTAAGGTTATTTAACATAATTTATGTTTTCAAATGGAATACCAGAGAAAGGAAAATACTTTGCTAAACTGAGTTCTATAATGTTAAAATTTGGGGCATCTATCTATAAGCCAGGTGAAAAGCTGGAGTTGAAAGAGATTTTTACAGAAATACCAAAAGTTATGGATGCTGTACTTCTTTGGTGGTTGCCATTGATTAAATTCTATACTGAGATTGAGTGATGCTTTAGAAATTTGAAATAGGAAGATATAAAGAAGTCTCCTAAAGGTATTCTGCTTTTTCTTTTGGTATAACATTTAAAACTAGAATAGAAAAAAAAATAGAAGCAATTATAGAGAACATTTAACAACTCAATCATGTGTCAATTCCAAAGCATCATAGTATACTAACCTTAACAAATAATGTATTAGTAACTCATTTCTTCTTAGTTCTAATTTAAGGGGTTATCAAAAAATTCAAAGATATGCAATATGCCAGGAAAAATTTGTGCTTAGCACAGTTCACTACTAACAACTACTAATATAAAGATATGTAATTTTGCATTTACTACCTAGCTGAGAATTTTAGCTTATGATTTCAGGGAAATTTCAGTAAAACCCAATATAACTGTTATAAAACATCTATTTTCCTTCCTCTTCCCCTTATTCGTAACTATATATGGGCCACTAGATTTTAAGAGTCCTTCCTCCAGTACATATACCCACATGATTAACTATATGGTGTATTATAGTTGTCCAGTGAAGCACATCTGTCTTTCTCTGGATATGCTAAACAGACTTAAATGCATAAAACAAACTCTCTTTTCAAAGGTTCATAACAAAAGATATCACAAGGTAGAAATGTGTCTGGAGATAATTGGTAAATCATTGAGTTCAGGCATATTTTCACCAGGATTTCTCCATTTATACAGATGCAATCCAAAATAAATGTGACTTGGATTTCCAGGCATTGCTTAGAAATGAGGATGAGGAGACATCCACATCATAACTAAGACACATACACACTTACCTAGACCATATGTGTGTGTGTGTGTGTGTGTGTGTGTGTGTACATATGTCCTATTTTTGGTTAAGCAAAAATAAGAACTGTAACCAAGTAGAAGATGGAAGAGGCATGGAAAATGACAGTACTTTATCTCAGAAAAGAATAATTCAACATGTCAATATCTGTGTTTTCAGCAATTTAATCACCTACAGAAGCCTGCATTAATTATTTTCTGAAGCTGACATTTTTGGCTTGATGAAAATATACAACTACCAAAGACAAGCAGTCTTCTCTGCTACCAAGGAGACTGAAAGAAAACAAAGATTTTCTAGGAGAAATGTGACTTAAGCCAACAACAATCTCAGAAGCAATCTTTTGTCCATTTAAAAAAAAAATGTCAGCATAGAAGAGGAATAATATTCTTCTATAGCTTGCTGAAATTCTCAACTTTAGCAGGGATTGGACCCAACAAAATAGAAACAAAATAAGTAAGTGATATCTTCTAAAAAGAATCCATCTTCTCAAAGAGATAGCCATGAAATATCTTATGTAGGAGCAAATGATAAGTCAAGTTCCTTGTCTTTGATTTGTCAAGCTGTAATTCAAATATTAAAGTCAACTCATTTCAACAATTTCTTATCAAAGTTTAATGCAACTCAGATCAAATTATTGTGAGTCATTTAGAAAACACATATCAGGTATCTACACTCTGACACTTGTTGGGTACTAAAAAATGTAGACATATAAAATGTGTCTCTTTCCTTAAGTAGTGTACAGTTTAGCTTAAAAGACAAAAAGCAACAGAAGGCACAGGAGAAAATGTAACATAAGAGTAACAGCTGAATTTGAGTAGTGCCAGAAATTTATAAATGGGATGTGCCAATTACCAAAACAAATTGATGGACTACATTTCTATCCACTGTTCTAACATTTATTTGTTTTTGTACTCTAGCCTTTGGCACTGGTTACAGCCTTACTGAGGAAAATAAAGATCTTAAGGCATTTGTGTGAACAGTACATTAACTGGATTGCCTGGGGAATGAAGGCAAGTAGATTTTCTTCTTATTTTTTTCATGGATTATTATTTATATGGTGTGGGGAATCTTTTTTTCTTTCACATGATTCTGTTGAAAACATTGCATGAATGATTTCTTTCACTGACTTTTTCCCCCTAAGAACAGTTTACATTAAATATACAATACTAGAATTCTGGAAAAGTCTAGTCTTAATAATCACACATTAAAATTACCTAGCATACAGGGAAAACGGGGCTGGGCAGACCTGTTATAATAAGACAGTAACAATGATAACAATAAAATTTATTTAAAATATTGCCCTTTTAAAAAGAGTGTGTTAAATTCCCAAAACATACAGAAATGCTATCATAAATAAATTCATTCAAAAAAATATGTAGGTTATTTAATGAAAGGAGATGTAGGAATGGGTTGAAGCTGCTAATTATGCAGACAAGGTAAAAATACACAAATATTGGGAAAAAAGCACAAAGAGCACTTAAAAGACGGAGCCTATGGCCAAACTGAGCCAATAGCAACAATGGGCATTGTGGAAATTATGCTCTTCCTTTGCTCTTGGCTTCATTTGTACTTTGCATTCAGCTGCTATTACTTGGTGGTAAAAATCAATAACTTGCTGGAAAATTTGTGACTTCCACATTAAGATGACAGTATTCCCCTATTTACCAATCATTTATGAGCCAATTTACCTTACAGAAACACAATGTAGCAGAACAACTTCAATTGCTTACTTAAAAAACTTCTACATCATTGATTACCTTTGTATTATCAAAGGGATATTTTTGCTTTATCTAAAGACACTAGGATATTAATATTCACAAAAAAATGCCTTAATAGGCTTCTGTAAGCTATTGAAGAAGAAATATTCTAAAGTAAATACTTATCACACAACATAGTAAATGTTAATACTGAGACATAAACAAAATAAAACTTCTGGGGTCTTGAATATAATATTCTCCTGGCTTCAGCACTTTTGCTTTTGATGCTTTCCCTCTCTTTGCCAGGCTAACAATTTTTATTACTGAATGTATTTAAGGTGCACAACTTGATTATTTATGTATACATCTTACAAGAACAATGAAGAATCTCCTCCTCTATGAAGCGTTATCTCGATCACTCATAGGAGGACTACTTTTGTCTTTGGCCAAACCCTGTACCTTGCACAAATCACTTTTGATATATGTTTAGATAAGAACAGGAATGATAAATCCAATACATACTTTGGTGATTAAGATTAGTGCTGGTGTGGTGCACAGTAACAAGTGCTTAATAAAGAAGGATCTTCTGCTCAGGAGATTTTTGGATGGAATAATTGTGCTGCTCTGCAGAATGAATTCAGACATTGAGGAACATGCAAGTGATTATTATAGGTCCTGGAAACCATTAAAGCAAAAGCCACAATGACATTAGTTCTGGTAATATCAGTCATAGTGAAGTTAAGTTTGGGGGGCCAAAATGTCAGTGATGCAAGTTATAACTGTCATGGCTGGAACTCTATGGCAACAGCAAAGTGTTTCTCATCAGACCACTTCTATGGTAGGAATGTGGCATTACTTCTAAAAGTTTAGCTTTAAACTTAGTTCTCCATTTTTTCTAGAAATTCTTTGAGACAGACATTTCAATAACCCAAGAAATCAGCCAGAGTTCATTTCTGTTGCTTGCAACTAAGAGGCTTATATAAGATTTAAAAGTAAAGATTTTTATTGGTGGTGTAATTATTTTAACGATGAAAATTTATTTTATATACATTAATTCATTGCATTTAAATAATGTATCCAAAACATATTATCCACTTCTCATTTAGTTTCCACAACATGTAAAAATTGAGAATGCAAATTAATTGAATGGTTTACAAATGGTAGTCATTTCAGCAAAATCTCTGTAATTAATTTTAATGGAAAATATGAAAACCAAAGACCAATTTGCTACTTTGAACTGTGGTTCTCTAAATGTAAGGAGAAAAATGGGGTATCTGTAGTTACAGAACAGAGAGTGGCACAAAGAAAACAAAGCTCTATCTACCTGGAATGCCCCTTCTGTCCTTAGTTAACAAGACTATCTCAGTCACCTTTCCAGATGAAACTCAGATATTAATCAACTCTTGATGCCTTGTAAAGATTCATTGAATGAGAGTTAAAAAAATAATTTTTTCTTGTGTCTTTGTTATTCTATACAAACCTCTACTAAAAACTACTCATGATGGCAATTGCTTCCTTATACACCCCGGACCGGGGACCGGCAACGGGAATGCAACCCTCGGTGTTGCTCCCATGCCTCGCTCAGCCAGTGAGCGGGAACCGGTCTGTATGTGGGACCCGAACCCTCGGGCAGGAGCGCCGCCACGCTTCCCAAGCGGCGCACTTATCCAGTGCGCCACCGGGCCAGCCCTCTGTGAATCTTCTGCATACACCCTTCCTCCTATCAGATTTTTGACTACTCCTTCCTCAAACTTAATCTCCTACAAAGCCTCAGTTAATCTTTATGAAACATATTAGAAAAAGGTATCTTCTGAGGCCCCATTGTGCCCTTCCAGGCAGGGCTTGGTCAGAAGACAACTTTGTGCAAAATTGTAAAAGGCTTATTTATCCAGGCCAACAGAGCCCCAGAAGAAGCAGAATGGGCTGGAATGCAGCTTTCACTCTCTGCTGCAACCAAACACAGCAGCCCAGACCCTTTCAGTATCAGTCCTGAATCCAAAACCATTGAGGTTTGCTGTGTCTCAGAATTCCAAACTTTTTAGATTTTAGAAAGGCACTTTGATACATATGTTTGTGTATATTATAATACAGTACTCTCCCCCCTTATCTGCAGTTTCACTTCCATGGTTTCAGTTATCCATGGTCAACCGTGGTCTAAAAATATTAAATGAGATATCCCAGAAGTAAATAATTCATATGTTTTAAATTGCACACTGTTCTCAGTAGTGTGATGAAATCTCATGCCATCCTGCCCCGTCCTGCCTGGGACGTGAATCATCCTTTGTCCAGCGTATCCATGCTATAGATGCTAGCTGCCATTTGGTCACCTTGTAGCCCTTTTAATTATCAGATCCACTGTTGAGGTGTTGCAGTGATTGTGTCTAAATGACCCTTATTTTACTTAAGAATGGCCTCAAAGTACAAGAGTAGTGATGCTGGCAATTTGGATATGTCACAGAGAAACTATAAAGTGCTTCCTTTAAGTAAAAGGTGAAGGTTCTCAACAAGAAAAAAAGAAAAAAAAATCATATGCTGAGGTTTCTAAGATGTATGGTAAGAATAAATCTATTCTTGAAATTATAAAGAAGAAAAAAGAAATTTGTGCATAATATTTACACAGGGTCAGGTACTATCCAAGGTTTCAGGCAATCACTGGAAGTCTTGGAATGTACCCCCTTTAGACAAGGGGGGACTACTGCATACTGGCAGAGTCAGGGGTAGCAGCCCATAGTCAAACATATTAATATTTCTGCAACAAATATATGAATAGTTACATAACAAAGGATAAATAAAAACTTCACATAATCTTATGTCAGATCCATGTTTGCCTCCAAATATGAGTTCAAGTTAGGTTAAGTTCTACCTGAACATAAACATATATATCTTCTCTAATTAATCTATAGGCTTCTTAAGAGTAAGATTTGTAATTTATTCACCTTTGTGACTGCCCTATATCACCTATCACTCAACCTTCAAATAATAGATGCTCAATACATTTTTTGAATTGAATATAGGCACCCACATATACACATAAACATATATGCCAAGATGAATATTTTAAAAACAAAAGAAGAAAGACGGCTAAATATTGATTATCACAGACTAGCAAATATGTCAAAACATTTGTATTTCTCTTCTCCCCTTGGCTGCTGTATTCTCAGGAAGTGTGCAGGTAGCTTAGGAAATGAAATCTGCATTTGTTACTTTTCCCCAGGAAAAACTCACATGCTTAGGAGCAGAAGCCAGTGTTCATTTGTTTTGCTTCATTATCCTAATGAATAAGATAAGTCTTTCAGAGATTTGTCACTGAATCACAGACACTGAAGTGTTCTTTTTTTTTCTTTTTTGTTTGTATCTGCGCATGTAAATAAGAACAAAGAATGATTATTTCAGGTGAACGAAACTAAACCTAGTTAACCCAGATGTAATTTACATATGGTGATATTTAATATTTATCACATAAAATGTGCTTTTATAAGAAATAGATACCATTACATTGCTGATTTATTTTTTGTGTGGAAGGGAGTGTCCTATTTTAATATCTATAAATTATGTCAATCTACACACCTTTCTTTCTCAGAGATAGATAGTAGAGTGCCTCTTCTTGTTTATCCTTGAAGGTAAACAATTACTAAAAAAAGTGCAACTATTTCCAGAAGTACAGGAGAAGCTTTTGCATGGTGAAAAAATCAAAAGCCCCCAGTATCTAAGTAACAGTAAATCTTTATATGCTTGTCATTATTCATTTGCACTATGCACAAATAGACACACATAGCCTTAAAGCTCAACTTCTGTACACACTATACCACAGAGGAGTCTCTTATTTCAAACAAGTTTTGAACTTAGGGAAAATTAGTAGCATAAATAAAGTAATAGGTATATGTAATTAATATATACAGACACTCCTATGGTAAAATAATTATGAAGAGCATATTGGAATAATATCAACCAGCAATTAAGTATCATTTAAGAAAAATTTTTTACATTCTTTTCATATCAATTCTAGGTTTTTTTATTTATTTATTTTATTTTTTACTATGTAGTATCTAATATCAGGGGCCACTAAATGAAAATATTTTACATAAATGTTTTCAAAAATAAATAATGAAATGTTTATTAGAAACGATCTTGTTTAGTAAAAGATTGTTTAGTAGAAAAGGAGAGTACAGTAGTCCCCCACCATCCACAGTTTCACTTTCCACGGTTTCAGTTACCTACAGTCAACCATAGTCCAAAAATATTTAATAAAAAATTTCAGAAATAAACAATTCATAAATTTTAAATTGTACACTGTTCTGAGTAGCATGATAAAATGTCACACTGTCGTGCTCTGTCCCTCCAGAGACATAAATCATCCTTTTGTCCAATATGTCAATGCTGTATATGCTACCCAGCCCAATTGTAGTTGACAACATTTGCTTTTGACATACAACCATTGATATGTCATCATGGCTCAGTGTCCAGCATCACTCAAAGCAGATGATCTTCCTTCTGATGTATCCTCAGAAGGTAAATAGTAGCCTAACACTACATCACAATGCCTACATCACATAATGCCGAAATGCATTTAGTACCCTGATAAACTCATCATAAAGTTGAAAAATTGTAAGTTGAAACATCAGTAGTAGGGTGTCTATCCATATATATAGGTTGCAGTATCTCCTGTGGGTCTTGGAATGCATTACCATGGACAGTGGGGAATTACTATATGTTTGCCTTATTCTTAGTTCCTCCAAAAGTAGAGACTGAGACAATACTTTGGATTATGATAGCTTATCTGTTATCAGAATGGGAGGTGGTCACTACAGCCAGAGGGAGGGAGGGACAGAGGGAAAACCACTAGAGTGGACATTATTGAGCTCAGAGCCCTCCTGAACAAGTGACACTCAATCCTACTGAAAAGCTTCTGAGGTATATGTAGATTACCTGGACATCCCACCAAAGGATGGAAGACTGGGTCATTTCTCCACTAGTTGAAGAGTACCCTTAGGGCATTAACTTTCTGATATTTGTGCTGCATATGCACTTGGGTTGATCAAAAAACAGATGAAAATCCTGCCACGCAGGTCAAGAATATTGGTTATTTAAAAGAAGGAGCTTCAAATCTGTTAATAGTGTTTCTAGAGCATAGAATCATAGGTTGGGTCTTTCCACTTGCAAACATATGGTTTATTTCCTTCCATCACTGCAACTCATGAGTTATTTTTTGAGAATGAAACAGCTACCATGCTTTAGATACACACACAAGTGTACACATGTGTGTACATATATGTACATAAATATATATGTACACACATATATAAATGTACACACATACCTTTATATGCAAACACACATATGTATATTCCTATGAGTTTATGCATATGCTTTCTGATATTTCTGCTGAAGCATAGAAGAAGCTGCTCGCTCAACATTTCAAATGAAAATAGGCTTTAGTTGATGCTATGACAGAAAAACCATGAAGCTTCCTATAGCAGCCATGATCTGGTAGTTCTCACATAGCCATCTAAGAACCTCAGTTGTCACACCCAACCCACCACCCAAGATGAACTTTTGAAAGAAAGATATCTCACCAGCAGAGGGCTGAGAGTCCAATAAGGACAACAAAGGATTTTTACTAAACATTAAGTTGAAAATGAAAGATGGACTTGTTTGACAATCAGTTTGATGTCTGGCAAGAAAAAGGCAGTCAGCTCTAATCTTTGGAAAATAATTACCTATGAAGGGAAGCCACTGAAGAATTTGAAGGACACAAGTATTGTGATGAGATGTGAATTTCAGAAAGATCACTTGGTTTGGCACAAGAGAATGTCCTAGAAACATGTGTGGCTGAAAGCAGGGAGAGGCAGAGAGGAAGCTAGGGCACAAACACTAGCTAAAGACCAGATGCAGGCAGTGGGTGTGGAATGGAGAGGAGGGGAAATATTTTAAGACTATTAAAGCAGCATAATAGGAAAACTTGGTGAAAAACAGGAAATGTTACAAATAAGATAGAAATAGGCCTCTCAGATGCTTGCTGGTTTGGGCTTGAGTGGCAGGGTAGATGGTAAAGTGGCAAAGCAGGCATTCAAATCCATCTCTTCAGATTTCCAATCTGGTAAACTTTCTATTAAATTAAGCCTTATGGTCCAATTTACAAAACAAAAGAAATGGATGCAATATCTTTTTTTTTTTCTTCAAAATTGCTTAAATTCAAGGAGACTTATAGGTAGCCGTCTTTTAATTACCCTAATTCACTTGGTATTGGATGTGCTTGAATTTATTTCCTTGTAATAGATCGACTTGTCTAGCCAGCCGATAAAAGCAGCGTTGGGACCCTGTATATTTCTCCTAGTATTATATTATATCAACTGACAATAATAACAGTAATAATTATCCAGTTTCAAGATGGAGAAGTACCTTTGACCTCCATTTGATCCTTCTAGTCTATCTAAGTCTGATTCAGCATTGATTTCTTTCCCAAGGAAGTTGCTATAATCATGTTACAGCTGATTTATCACAATATGCTTGCTGGGTAGTGATTTCTCATCTTGAACTTGTTTCTCTCATTTTTGTCTTCCACTAAAAGACATATTGAAATGTTCTGTTTTTTCAAAGCAAGGCAAATTCTCCAAGTACTTCCATATTTCTCTCAGTGGGTGGTGTAAAGTGACCTACGTTCTTTGATAACCATCCTAGTTGCACTATATATGTTGTCAGGGCAAAAATCAAAAGTAAATAAAATAAATAAAGCTTTCTGCAAGAAATCCAATTTAGATTGCAAATATGGTTATAGGGAAAGAACATATGCTCAGAAATCACTAGGTTTAGGTTCTAGATTTTTCCAATGAGTATTTTTGTAACTGGAGCAAATCACTTCATCTTTTTGTTTTAGTGTTTTTGCTTATAAATTATGACAAACTATGTCTGGTTGAACCCATCCTGCCCTTGCAAATTTCATATTTAATAATTTTAAGCATATTCAAAACTTATGATAATAACAAATATAACAAAAATTTATTATTGTAACTTACTGTAGGGTTCAATGTCAATTAGTAATTGAGTAAGGATTTATTCATCATTCAGGAAGGGTGCAGATGCCACTTCAGGTAGACTTTAAACTGACATTATGGAAGATAATGCATAAATGAAACAATGAAAAAAAACCTCTAAAATTATCCTCACATTATACCTGACAAAATTGAGGATCAGAGAGATTAAGTAATATGACCCAGATTCACACAGTTTATTAGCCTTCCCTTCAGGGGACTTCAAGTCAAGTCTTGTAATTCCTAATCCAAACCTTTACAATTCCCCATCCAAATAATGAGCAGTTGTTGAAACATGCCATTAACAAAGAAATTAATCAGGAGAGTTCAGATTATGCTGTGCAAACAACCCCCAAATCTTGCTGATTTATAACAGCCTTTTTTTTATTCGTGCTTTGTGTCAGTTGTGGGTTGCTGGGAGCTCTGCTCTGGATCAGTGTCACCTTGGGCCCCAGGCTAACAAAATAGCCAATATCTGGATCTTTGCCAGTCACCATGAAGAAGAATAAGAGAAAGAGGCAAAGCAGTGTGTGAGTCTTAAACTTCCTACTGCAAGGAACAAGTCACTTTTTGTCATATTTCACTAGCCAAGCAAGTCATATGGCCACATCTAACTCCAAAGGAGATTGATAAATTAAATCTTGCCATGTGCTCAGAGAATGTGACATATTCAAAGGCATGTAAGTAATGAATACCATAGCATGATTAGCAGATAAAACAAAGAAAGAATACGAAAAATTTAAATATGTTCCCTGAAATAGAGAATTTAGGAAATGTTCTTTTGAGTTAGATTTATAATGCCTAATTCCCTTACAATTTGTCCTAGAATGTCTACATGAATCAAACCTTCAGGGACAACAACGTATGTAGTTCCAAAAATGTAGCAGAGTCAATGTCTAAAGCAGACCTCATGTTCCAGTGGCCTGCTGGCCAGACTCAGTCAGTAGATGGGATATTTGGCCTGTACAGTATATTAAAGTATTGAATTAGTTACTGATATATATATTTTTTTCTCTGACCAGTAAGGGGATCACAACCCTCGGCACGGTGTGGTCTGCACTATGCTCAGCCAGTGAGCACACCGGCCACCCCTATATAGAATCCGAACCCATGGCCTTGGTGCTACCAGCGCCGCACTCTCCTGAGTGAGCCACGGGGCCAGCCCTAGTTACTGATATTTTTAAAATGGAGATTTCACATACTAAAATTGTTTTTTGGATTTTCTTGAAAAATCATAAGATCTGTTTGGACCTGACATCCACGGCAAAAGATGGCTAAACTGACTAACAATACCCTGTGTAGTTGGATCAAGAGCTTTCTAGTTTGTCAAAATTCTTGCAAATCCTTCTTTTTTTACACCTGGGTTGTGTCACTTATTTAATGTAAATGACCTGTCAGAAGCTGATACCTGTGTACCAAAACATACTGTCCCCTTCTTTAAACTGAAAGCTAGCCTGTACTTCTCAGTTTTCT
Organism: Galeopterus variegatus; assembly: GCF_000696425.1. Classification (NCBI taxonomy): domain Eukaryota; kingdom Metazoa; phylum Chordata; class Mammalia; order Dermoptera; family Cynocephalidae; genus Galeopterus; species Galeopterus variegatus. Next base: position 481,587 of record NW_007727727.1, on the reverse strand, counting down.
TTGCACTTAGGCTATATTACCCAATTCTCTCCAGTGAAATTTGAGTAGAAGTGATGTGAACCACTTCTGGGTCTGAGCCTTACACATCTCCAAATTCTTCTCTGCCTGAGAGGTCACTGAACACCACCTCTGGACTGTCATATGGGCAAAAAAATAAACATCAATTTTGTTAAGCCACTGAGATGTTGAGGTCTATTTGTTACAACAGCATTTAGTTAGCTAGTTCTTGCAATAAACCAATTAAGCAGATTTTTAGATACACAGTTCTTGAAAATTTTCAGGGACCAAATCATTACAACTTCTTTTAGCTTGGGCAGAGGTCAGGAGTGAGAAATTCCAGGCAGAGAGAAAAACAAAAGAAACAAAACAGAGATATGGAGATATATACCAGGATGGTTTGAGAAACAATTGTTGAATCATTTTGCCTACATTTCAAAGAGGGTTTGGAGAAAATGCATGATTTTAGAGGGAAGAGAGTGCCAGGCTAAGAGAATTTAGAATAGACTGTGGGGAAAGAATCAGTGATGTTTTAGGATAATAGGAGTGATACCATCTTTCATATGTTTTGGGGACCATTAATTTTGATATCACTATGGGTCTTTAGTAGATGAGTCTGAAGAAAGCAGGACAGTTGGGAATTACTACAGGCATACAAGTGAGTAAAGTAACAGCTACTGTTTATTGTGCGCTTTATAAGCCTGGGTCCTAGGCAAAACACTATCTGTGCATTAAGTCAATTAATGAAAGTAGTACTATAAAATATCCATTTTACACACAAGAAAACTTTAAAATGCTAGTTAACTTAGCCAAAATTACAGAGCTATTGAATGCTGGGAGTTTAACTCAGATAAATCTTAATTCAAAGCTCATACTAATTAACTACTACGTTATATTGTATAATGCAGTCTGAACCTAGGTAGTACTGATAAAACAGTAGACATATGGGAGAGAAAGAGTAGCAACAGGATTTACCATTAATTTAAACTTTATTGAGACACTATTAAACACAAAGCACTGTGCTTGAATGTTAAACACTGTTCTCTTTTTACCAAAAAAAAAAAAAAGAGTCCAATGGCAGGAGCTTTGAGTCAGGGTCAATTGAAACAGTGGTCAGGCCATCACAACATTTTTGTGTCCCCCTCTAAAATACAATAAAAGGGCTTTGTAGTAACCAGTCTTGAAAGATGACCCCTGATGAACTACAGCTCCCAGTATTTATACTATTGTGAAGTCCCCTCACAATTGAATTAGGCTGGCCTGGGTCTAGGGTTAACTAACAAAATGTAGTAGAATCAAAGCCTTGCTTACACCTGCCTATCCTTTAAGAAGATGGGCAAATTCTGTTTCTTTCCTCTTGGAAAGTTTGCTTACTTCTATAAAAAGATGGCTACACTGCTGGAGAGTTTCCATGAAGAGAACTCATGGAACGTCCACAGGGAGAGGAGACGCCTTCAGACTGGGCCCAGTCTTCCCAGAATCTCGGTCAAACCTCCTTATGAACTTGTCCTCATCCACTGTCTAACTGCAATTACATAAGAATCTCTAAGCAAGATCATTAGAAGAACTAAATGATGGTTCACAACCCAGAATGAGGAGAGAGAACAAACGGTGAGTGTTAGTGATTGTTTTAAGCCTTTAAGGTTTGGGGAATTTTGTTACACAGCAATAGGTAACTGAGAGAGGGATATAATAAATCTGTGAGATATTGAAAAAGGTCAAAAAGAAGTTCCTTGAACCACAGGAACAATGCAGTTAAAATAGCAAGGACAACAATAACAATACCAATCATATTATCAGGCACATTTTACTCAATCCCTTGATTGCAACAGAACATTCTCATTGCATTGTCTGTTACTCTGTGAATTCATATACAAGAAAAATACATCATGTAGCACTCAAAACAAGAATATCATATCCTTCCAATTATAGTAACATCAATTGGCTCCTAAACCAATGCATTGAGCCCATAAGGAGAGTTAAAAATTGTTCCCCCCAACCAATGCTATAAAAAAAGCTCCACTGATTTATGCATTTCATCTACTCTAATTATCATCATAGTTAGAAATGGCATCCCTTCACATATAATGAAATAGTCTGTTCAGACAGCTGTCCACTTACTTCAAAATTCTAGTCATCCATCATTTAAATCTGTAGAGAGTGGCCATGTGTTATTAACCCATTGCTTCAAGGCTACCTGATTTTGTGACTTCAAACTAAAATTGGTGGTCAGAGGACATTACTACATTGGGCTCTCACTTCTCTACCTAAAATAAATGAAGTATCTGTGGACAGAAAGCTTCTATTCCATCTGTTGCCAACCATCCATGAGATGCAAATGAGCTGTGTTGCAGGTGAGGCAATTTCTCCCACAGAGTTGACATGTAAATATATGGGGAGTGAACATATAAACTCCACAAATCCACTGCATGTGGATTTTGGGAGAAAATGAAGGGTTAATTATTAGTCCCAGGAAAACAAAGAGAAAGAGACCTGGCAAGGCAAGATTGTATTGTCCCAAAGGAAAAGGCATCTGATTTTCCCAAGAATATGGCTTTAGAAGGAATAGTGCATGACAGAGCCATACACTTTCAATAAATAAATAGTCAATTGGAGAAATGCCAACAAAATATATGAGTTATGTGAGTCTCTTCCTTATACACGAACAATTCTTGTTCAGGATTCTGGGCATAGAAAGACTATGCTTGCATATGTGCATAACTTATGGGTGGAAATTGGCTTTATTACTGGTATGAAACTTGGGAGGTGACTGTTGAATAAAAAGACTGTGAAGTTTCACTTACTTTTTCCATCATTCCGTATAAAAGTAACACACGCTTTTTGTTGACAAAGGCATACATAGTCACACATACACACAAAGGAAAAAATCTATAAAAGTGAAATTCTTCCCCTATTTGTCTCTACTCACATTTGTACTCCCCAGAGATAACTACTCCCCAGAGATAACTACATAACTTTATATACACATTTATAAACACATGCAAGCAGATATCTATATAGACACATTTTTTATAAGATACATGTTGTTCTGCAACTTGCTTTTTATAGTGACTAACAATATATAATGGACCTTCATCACTGTCAGTGCATACCCTTCACTTCTTAGACGGTTTGTTGTTAATCCAAAGACTGGGTGAAATAATTTATTTAATGCTTTGTCTATTGATGGACATTTGTGCAATATCACACACTTGTGTGGCAAGATAATAACAATAATAATGATAATGGTATTTATCATCACAACTGCTGACACTGTCAAGTATTTACTATGTACTAGGCACTATGCTAAATGAGTTGCGTGTTCACTTTGTCTTCTTAACAACCATTTGACGCAAGTATTACAATTACTATTTTTAGATGGAGAATTGGTGGCTGGAAAAGGTGGCACACTTTGTTCATGTGACACAATTAGTCCTCAACAAAAATGATTTGAACCCAGGTTTGTCTGTGTCTAGATTATTAGATACCACAAAAAAGCTGGCCTAAAACCTTTTTCATAGAATTATTGAGTAAAAGGAAATGTAACATGTAAACCTGCACAGTATACTGACTCCATTTTATTCTATCCAAATATTTAGTGCATTAACTACACATATGTAATTAAAATCACATGTAAGATCATATACTAATTTTGAGATACTAATTTTTCCACTCTGGCATTTTACGAAGCAGTTTTGGGAGAGTTCATCTCATCTGTCATTGGCATTAGTATCTTCATAATCATCAGAGCCAGTTTTGAGACATCTTGCCTAGCTTCTCAGCACACATCACTTTTACTTCCATTTAAGTTGTGGCAAATAAAACACTTTTTTGAAACTAGTGTGAATCTGTCCATGGTAATTTTATCCTTAACCCAAAGTAGCCACTCACATTATATTAGAGCTATTTTTTCCCCTGTTTTTCATTATTCCTATAAGTGTTTTACCTGATTTCCAAAATGTAACCACTTACTAAATTATCTACAAAAAGTGGCATGAAGTCTTTAATAAATACAAAGACACATATAGACTAGTAGAGTGAACACTTTTGCATGACAAAGGAAACAGTCAACAAAGTGAAAAGACAACGTATAGAATGAGAGAAAATATTTGCAAACTATACATCTAACAAAGTATTAATATCCAGAGTATACAAGGAACTCGAACAACTTAACAGTAAAAAAATAAATGATCTGATTAAAAAAATGTGCAGAGGAGCTCAATAGACATTTCTCAAAGGAAGACACACAAATGGCCAACAGGTACGTTAAAAATTGCTCAGCATCACTAATCATCAGGGAAATGCAAATCAAAACCACATTGAGATATCATCTCACCTCAGTTAGACTGGCTATTATGAAAAAGATAGAGAATGATAAATGCTGGCAAGGGTGGGGAGAAAGGGGAACACTTCTGCAACATTGGTGGGACTGTAAATTAGTGCAGCCATTATGGAAAAGAGTATGGAGTTTTATCAAACAAATGTAGATAGAACTACCATATGATCCAGCAATCCCATTGCTGCATGTATACTCAAAGGAATGGAAATCATCATGTCAAAGGGATACCCACACTCCTGTGTTTATTGCAGTTCTGTTTACAATAGCCAAGAGTTGGAACCAACCTAAATGTCCATTGACATATGACTGGATAAAGAAAATGTATTTTATATATATAATGGAATACTACTCTGCCAAAAAAAAAAAAAAAAAGGAATGAAATTATGCAATTTGTAGCAACATGGATGAATTAAAAATCATGTTAAGTGAAATAAGCCAGGCACTGAAAGAGAAATACTACATGTCTTCACTCACATGTGGGAGCTAAAAAAGAAAGAAAGAAAGAAAGAAAAGAAGGAAGCACACAAACAAACAAGCAAAGAAACAAAGAAAGAGACAACCACCACAATAATACCTTAGACTTTCAAAAAGAGAACAGAACTATGGTTACTTGAAGTGGGAAAGGGGTTGTAGGGGTTAAGGGGAAATTGCGTAATTGACACAAAGAATAATTATGATTTGTAATGACGAATGTGCTAATAATCCTGATTTGATCATCACATGTTGTACACGAATATCGATAGTCAACTCAGTACCCCACAAACATGTATAATCAATTATGTTTCAATAAAAAAATTTTAAAAAAATTAAAACTTCTGTTTTGCTCAAGCAACTGTAGGGAGATGCCTGGTTAGTAACAAATCTATTAGGTCCAGAGGTGGGTCAAATGATTTCACATGCAAAACACTCTCTCTCTCTCTCTCTCTCTCTCTCTCTCACACACACACACACACACACACACACAAACACACACACAAAACAAATCAGAAACCATGACTAGATAGTTTCATTATATCTAAACTTGCTTGATAGAAAGATTAAAATAAAGGAGTAAAGTCATATACAACAGTTAGTTCACCAAATTAAAAACTACTGGTTTAAATCGACTAAAACATCATCAGTATATGGATCATTTAGGGATTTGAATTATAAGCAACAGAGACCCACTCTAATAATTTGGGAAGAAAAGTAGTTTATTAAAAGACAGCAAGCAGCTCACATAATCTCCAGGATGGCTGGGGATCCAGGCTTGGAGGTCACATTGTCAGGAAATTAAAAAAAAAAAAAAATTCACAACTTACACACTCCACACTTCATTCCAGCTGTGTTTGCCCTTGGATTCTGTTGCAAGAACTACTGCCACTGCTGCCACTGAAAACTTGGTGAGGCCACCAGACCACCAGAACCATATTTACCAGACTGGATTTCTATGCAATCCCTTTTATTCATTTTTTCTAATTGGTTTTTTAAAAAAGACATTGGATTTCTGTTCAAAGTCCAGGCACCTGGCCTGATTGAAAGAGGGTAGGTCATCTGTTCTCACTCTGTTAGGGAGGCTAGGAAGTCCAAAACCTGCCATTCTCTTGGTTGACTGACAAGTTCATGCATAGAAAGGTGGTTCATTCAGATGCTGGGGACAGCAAAATAACAAAACATAATTTCTGCTGTTGCTGTGCTGAAGGATATTATTACATCATTATTCTTTCTATGCTGTAATTTTATCATTTAGAAATAATGACTCTATTTGTTGACAAAAAAATAGATCTTTTCCCCTACTAAGTATATTCCCCTTTCCTAAAATTCTGAAAATAAGTAATTGTAGGCCAAATTGCAATGTGATTTCCAAGATGGTTATAGTAAAGAAGAGGTTGACTTTAAGCTTCTCAAAGAAAAGGTTGTATAAACATTGGCTCATCAGTCTCATAAAGGAATTCTATTTCCCTCATTAGGACTGGCAACCATTTCATGACAGTGAAGTGTTCCTATACATACTGTATCAAGCTTTTATAATCATAATATTTGGAACGTCTGTGACATGCTCCCCTTTAAAAGTACTTTAACAAACATTAGCTGTAATTGTAAAGAGCTTTAGGATCCTTAGGGATGAAAAGTATTGTATAAATGTGCCATGTTACCATGACTATTACTTCTGTACATTGCTGCATAAATTATCAGAAAATGAATAAATGGATTTCAGTCTCATGCACTTGAATGTTAATTGGGAAGAAAAATCTTTTTTTATCACCGGTTTGGAGATGACAATTATATCATAGTCTATTTGCTTTAGCAGGTATTGGGTCTTTGTTAATCTTGACAGATTATAACCTCAGGTGCGCTCTGTGTCTGGAAGTCTTTGTGTGTATCTTGACATAAGGTTTAGTGTCAATTTCAATGTTCAGTCTGCTGTGAAGACATTCTACAGTATCTCTGGCCTTGCTGTATATCACTCTTGTACATGTATCTAGATTCTGCTGAAGCAGAGAATCTAATCCAAGTGGTTATTACTTCACTGAGCAGCCATAATGCTCTGCAAGTTTTGTTATTGTTTGGCGATAGATTTCAATAAAGAAATTTAAAATACTATGTTAACAATTTTTTAAAAAAAATCATATTCTATACATTTATTAAAAGAGAGACAAGTATATTAACAGTTGTTTCTTGGTAACACATACCGAGTTCACATTGTTGATTCCTGAAGTTTAATTCCCATTCCGGGAAGTTTAATTTCTAAACTATACCACCCAGTATTTTAGTTTTTCTTAGTTTTTCCAGGAATGAGAATAAACCAAGTAAGCATAAGCCTTGGCTATTTAAAAGTGATTTTTCAAATTTCTGAAGTACTACTAATTTTCTTGCCCTCAAATTCTAATATTCAGGGCATCATCATAATTAATCACTTTTAAAGACTTCGCATTTTATTTATTTTTTTATACTGAGCAATACTAGTATTTAATCCAGTATGGACCTTCTACACCATCTCATGCTTTCACCAGGGGCCAGGAAATTCAGTTCTATTTCATTTAAACAGAGATAAGAACACTCTCACTATTTAGGGCTCATGTCTGAAACATTTCTCTTGAACCATCACGGGCTGTTGCAACTTGATCTATTTGAGATTCAGCCTGGTCTTCGGTCCTTTCTTGTGGATGAGCAAAGCAGGCCTGGTATAAAATAACAGGCATGATAGGAATGTTGGTTATTTGAAGGTAATGGCAGCTAAGGAAGATTATTGTCATGTGTGAATGTGGATTAGGGGCTGCCATGGCTTCTAATTTATAAAGGGAAGCTGGAATTATAGAATTTTTAAATAGCAACAATTAATACCATGGTAAAATAATAGCACTGTATAAACACTTCTGTGGACAAGATTTGATCTTAGATGAAAAACTTTACAACCATGGCTTTCCATCCTTCTTTGACATACAGTGTCTCCACCTCTGTGATAGTTTTGAAATTCTTTTCTTTGCTTAAAGTTTTTCTTCTGACTACCCTTGCTGGCTCTAACTGAGCCCAGAGACTCCTAACATTGGCACTTGTCTGCTTGGGCTGCACTCCTGCGGGCTCCCCCAACCTAGTGCTAGGGTCTCCCACAGCCACCATTCTCTTTTAGACAAGGAGCACTTGGTGCTTGAGCTATTCTGAGACTCCTTGACCATTCGCTTTGTCTCCGATTTCTCTCTACTTTAATATAACCTTGCCACAAGTGACAGATTAATCGTCTCTACAGTGGCTTTCATTGTATCACTATCTTGCTCAAAAGCCTTTAATTGCTTCATATTTCATAGAGGAAGAGGTTTAAAATCTCACATTAATAAATTGTACTCCATCACAAGGGCTTACCATGGTCCAATCACTGTACTAAGTTCTTTACATACGTTATCTCACTTAATTATCACATTGAGGTAGATATTATTATCCTTATTCTACAGATGAAGAAACTGAGGCTAATCTCCCATTGACCTCATTTCATATAATAAAAAAAAGCATAATCCTATAGTGGCCTGGAATCATATATTTAAAAAAGGAAAAAGAAAAAAAAAAAAAAAGATCTCAGTTCCTATTCCAGCTCTGCAAATTATTTTAGCTGGATACCTTTTAGAGAGTCACTTAAATGCTCTACATCTAATCTCCATCATCTAGAGAATGAGAAAAAGAATATTCCTCAAGGTTATTTAGGATAAAATGAAAAAATTTAAGTATTCTACCAACATGGGTTGATATTATTAGCTTAAAGCAAAAGAGAATTTTGCATCATGTAAGCAATCTCTTTTTCCACCAACATATATTTAATTGTGTTTTCTTCTTAGATATTTGATTTAGTAAGAGTATCAAGCTCCCCACATGCCACATGTAGCATTTATGGGAGAAGCTGACATCAAGGATGTCTAAGAGGACTATCCAAGAGGACAAACTGATATAAAATTCCATGGTTCAGATGAGAAAGCTGGGCTAGAGATGAAAATATGACAACTGTACACACACATTTCATTCAGCACCATGGGACAGGATAAGAACAACAGAGGGACAGTTAGAGAAATAGAAGAATATGTGGACCAGAGTCCAGAGTACAGTAGTTGGAGGCAGGATAAGAAGAAGGAGCTAGAAAAGGTGACAGAAAAAAGAGAAGCCAAAGAGGCAGGAGAAAAATCAGTGAAGTGTGTCACCACAGAAGAGGTTGTTTTCATCTTCATTGGAAGCTTCAGAGGGGTCAGGTTATAAGTGGATTGAAAAGCAACTTTTGAATGAGGTGACCTGGAAGCTTCTGGTGATCTCAGAAAGACAAGTATTGATAAAATGGGGGAGCGAAACAGAGAAACCTTGTTCAGCAGTCTTACAGCTATGTTAAATGCTATCTTACCAATGCTGTACCCCTTAAAAATACTGTTCGACATTTATGGTTGATATTGAAAAAGTATATATATAGACAATATTGATAATCTGAAGGGTCAGGAGCGTATTAGGGACTTGGAAGAATGTGTTTCTGGATATCTGGCTAGAGGGTGGGGGAGTAAGGGTTAATAGAACTGGTGGTGCTAGCGACAAAATCTTGCTATATTTTTGCCAAGACTGACCCGGTTTAAGTTTCCTGAAGTTTTCATAACTGCTAAAATATGCCTCATTTCATGCTAGTGTGGAAATAGCCTTTATCTGAGAAATCAAACAAGGGAGACAAAGCTTCCTTAAAAGTTTGATTCCTCAGGGAAAATGGCTAATCAGCAAAATAGCATTTTCCTTTCTCTATAGTGCTGGTATGCTGATTTGATTTCTAAATGCTCTGGGTCCCATCAAAATGCTGATGAAATCAACTCTACACACCCTGCCTCAGGGGCAGTCTTTGTGCACCAGAGTGAACAGCAGTGAAGGTGCGATTCATTCACAATCCCCTCATAACTTTTTCTCTCCTTTTGAAAAAAATTCATTGTTGTTAATCTTTCTTTCTTTTTAGAACATCTGTTATCTGCCATGTGCTGGGCCGACGGAATAGGGGGATGTCGGCAAAATCGCAACGGGGCCTCCATCTTGTTGGACCCGCACCTGGGACTTTCCTGCACGACCCGAAGGTCACCTTCCAAGAGATCTCCCGCCATCAGAGCAATGGCTCAGGGCCATGTCACAACGGGAAAACAGAACCTATGTAGGAAGCTGAAACTTAACTTTACACAGCTATGCACCATATATGGGCTGCTGTTGGCCACCCTTATAAAAACCCCACCTGCCTTTGCTCGGGCACGACTTCCCTGGCCTCACTCCCTTGCGGGGCCATGGAACCTCTCCTGGGAGTGCCCCCATTAAAGCCTACCCTAAATTTACTGCCTGGCTCCTGGTTTTCTTTGCTCCGGGTTTGAGACTTAAACCTTCAAGATACAAACCTAACACCATGCACTCTTCAAGTGCTAGGTACATATTAGTTAACTAGTGATAAAAATACCCTATTCTCATGTTGTTTATATTCTAGTAGGAAGAAGGTTAAATATTAATTCTCTGAAAATAAAAAATAAATAACTCATGCATATCCCAAATATATTACTCTGTGAGTGCAAGTAAGTTCATTTCCCAATTATAATTCATTTATATTTATTAGTCCATTAGTACTAGTTTATTGTCAGACTATCTAGCTGAAACATCGGAAAGTAGAAGACAATGGAAATGGGAACAAGGATAGGTAAATTTTGAAGTCAGGTTAGACAGGACTTTGAAGAGATTGGAAAACCTGTCAAAAGAACAAAGAGATCAGTTTGTTTTCTACTATTTATGGCAGTTTAAAACACTGAAAATTTTGGTATTGCTAGCTTAAGCTGGTGGAGGTTTGAATCAAACCCAACCCAACCTCAGTCAAGTCACAATTTTGCTAAAAGTTTATGAAGAAGGAAAAACTTACAAAACACCACATTCTTTTTACATAATAGTCTGTCCAAGACTTAGTGGACTGAAGGGACAAATAAAACAAGATATCTAAACAGTCTGTACCAGTAAAGAAAATATGGTGTCTACCCCTCCAAATATGCCACATTAAAGTGATCAGACATTCTGGAAATCTGTGGAAATTGTCCAACAAAACTCTGTCTGTGAACATTAGTAAGCCCTTCACATATTTTCAAATTCTCATGCCTTCCAGATCTGCATGTTGAGAAAGTGATTTATGAAATGACTAATGCTATAAAGACTTTAACCCAGTCTGGCAAACAAGAAAGCTAATTAGTGGCAATAATTTACTTCTGGTTGGAAATTCATAATTTGCTGGGTCATGACCTATAATTAATATATTTTCTGTGTTTCTTTCTTTAAGATAATTGATGGTGCACATTGAGTGTTGCTTTAGGAAAACTCGTGTCTTAAATGCAATTAAAATTAAACCATAATCCTGTAGGTAAATTATGTTAGACATTTTAAATCAAAGAATCCTCAAATTACTGTCTCATAATAAGAATAGAACTAAATATCTTATTTAAAATCATACAGAATAAACATAATCTTATAGAAAACAAACTTCTTTATTTTCTGAAATGTCATTAAAATATGTAGTCATGAGATCTAATTAAGAGAGAGAAAATATTTGCCCAAGTTATCAATTAGTGTAGTAGTACACTGAAACTACTAAGAAAAATTATTGTTATGGAACTTTTTGTATTGAGAAAATTTTAAAACTAATAATAGATCAAAAATATCATACAAAAATACTTATACTGAATACCCAGAACTGACCATTGCTAGCATTTTTAATATTCACTTTATCTTTTTTTATTAAAAAATAATACATTATTGAGATAAAGTCACATGTGCTCTTCCCACAGAAGTATTATAAATTTAGCTGACTCTATTCTTACAGCTTATCATACATACATATTTATAAAAGATCAACATATTCTGTGTACATTTTATAAAATTTTACATAAATAATATTCTAGAACATTATTCTACAGTTTGATTTGTAATTCAATATTATGGTATATTATGGTTTTAAATCTGTTAATATGTGTTTTTCTGTGTATCGTCCATTCCTATTAACCCTGCACAAACACACACTTTGAGTTAGCCATTAGGTGAATAACGGACATTTGTGTGCTTTTCTTTTCTTGATATTTCAAACCAATTTGCAATAAACATCTCTTATATCTCCCCCTTGTGAACTTGTATAAATGTTTCTTTAGTATATAAATGTAGAGGTGGAATTGCCAGTTATGTACATTTTCAATTCTACTAATAATGCCAAATTGGTCTCCAAAGATGTTATTTCCAGTTCATCCTCCCACAAGCAGAATTTGAAAGGTAGCAGTTATTGCCAATACTTGATATTGTCAGACTTTAAAATATTTTCTTATCTGATTTTATTTTATATCTTATTTTATTTTATTTTTGTGGATGTTTTGTATGTCCCTGATTATCAGTAAATCTCAGAATTGCTTCCTAAATTAATACGTTGTTTGTCTTTCTCTTTTGTGGCTTGCCTGGTCATAATCCTTTGTTCATTTTTCTTCGCTTCTTTTGTCTGAGTTTTACAGAATTGTTTGCCTTTTAAAAAGAAAAATATCTTCGATAAATCAAAATCAATGCAAAGTATAAGAAGTAAAGATATATCCTTTCATTTAACCTCATTTGCTTCTCATTCTGCCCAGATCTATTTAAAAGTATTTGGGAACTATGAAGGTTTTATAGAAACAGGGCTTCATGCTGTAAGTAGTCTGAAATTTGCTAAAGTCCTCAAAATAATTTCATTTGGAATTATGGCCTTTGCACAGGAATTGTCCTGTTACTTACATATATGCTTCATGCCAGCACTGACACTGCTTCTAGCAGTTCCTTTTAGGAGGCTGCAACCAAGTAGAATCTGCCATATGTCAAAGTGATGAGTATGAAGAGATTCAGTGCTCTTAAATAACATCATTACTTCGTAGGGATACAAAAATTTCCTGCAATCTGATCTTTATCGATAAATCGCTCACAAATCTCCACATGGTCTTCTCATGACTGCTGTAGAGATGCAATTAAAGGGATGTCTAAGGGCACACAAGAGGAATTTCCAGAAGGGACTGGATAGAAAAAAGAACTTGAAATTGTTAAGGCATATAATGAAAAAGTAAAGTAGAGGAGATGAGAAGTAAAATAAACCAGTGGGTGGTGAAACATTATATACATATGTGCATGCATACATACACATACATATGCATGTATAATGCATGCATACCCATATGTATGGTTCTAAAATCTATCAATATGTGTGAAATGTATTTTTTAATCAATATTATGGTTTTGAAATCTATTAGTATGTGAGTTTCCATGTATATGTAGTTTATTCCTGTTAACTGACATATTGTCATATGTATGCATGTGCACACACATGTATGTGGATGTATACACATACACACATATATGACTCTGAGGGCTTGTTCAGCAGAGCATGAATATCCAGCAAACAGTTCAATGAGTCTGTAATATTTATATCCAAACTTATTTCATTTGCCCAAACGGATCATTCTTTACATAACCTATCTAGAAAGGATTCTTTTAGGTAAGAATTGTCAATATGATTTGAATTTAATATTTATATAACCCCAACAATGCACTAGGTACTGAAAAATTGATGAAATTAGAGCAAGGTTGTAACTTTCACATTTATTCACCTAAAGATAATATTTTCCAACCTTTGTCTACTGTATTTTCAGGCACTGGGAAAATTCTCTATTGAGGCTGCTTTCTAAACATGCAAAGATTAAGTCTGCTGGCTTATATATAGACAGTAACTACATAGGTTGTAAGACAAAGAAGAATAAAAATGAGGTGAGGGAAAAATGAGGTGGAGATAGTAACAATGACTTATGTTTTTGGGAGAGAACAGAAAATACGAAATCAGATCCAGCATTGGAGAATTAAAGGAGAATTTTGAGTAAGTTGTTATCATAAAAATCAATTAAATTAATACTTATTAAGTGGGTGCTTTATGCATTCTAAGGTCACCCTAATTCATTGTTTCAATAAATCAGTTGCTTTAACAAAATAATAATTATACATATTTTAAAAATCCTGACATTAATCTCCTGAGACTATTTGTAGATATTGGAACTGTCTTATTGGAAGATGACAATGTAAGTTTCCATATCCATTTTCCAGTGAGAATGAAGGTAGGACTGAGAACAGTGAGCAGAGCAAGGGCATGAAGGAATACATGACAAGGGCTGTAGAATTTGGTTGGGAGAAGAAGTGATCATCAGGGAACAAAAGGGCCAAATTTGAGGATAATCTAAAATAAACTTTCATTATTATTATTATTATTACTATTATTATTTATTTTGTTATTCTCACAAATTCTGTATATTTTAGAAAAAAATACAGAAAAAGAGAAAATGTCCTCCAATTCACACCACTGAAATGGAACTCTAATAAAATATTATGTTTTCTTCTGTCCTTTTTTTTCCTCCCTGAGCACATGTGTGGGTACACACACTGTTGAATAATAGGAATGTACAAACATTTGTAATTTGCTATTTTTTACATAACTAGAAACACAGACACATATGCACATATGCACACACACATACATAATATTTCCAGTCAACAAATTTAGATTTGTATCATTTTATAAATGGATGCTTGAGTTCACTGTAGATTGTATTATTTTTTTTGTAATCCATTCTTTTTGGCATCTTATTTTTTGCTGTTATAAACAATGCTTCAATAAGTGTATTTATATATCTTTCTATATTTTTTTTGGTTATTTTCCTAGTACACTATATATGAGGGTACTTCAAAAAGTTCATGGAAAAACGGAATTAAAAGATAATACGAATCTTTCCGTGAACTTTTTGACCTTATATGTAGTTATGCTTTTAGATAAGATTCTAGTCAAATTAACTAAAAAAGTATCATTGAATAAATAAAGGCAAAAGTGGAATGCATTAAAATGGAAACTTAAAAATTTAATTTTATCTGGGTTCCAATTGTTTGGAAACTGATACAAATAGTTTTCCAAAAGCATACCTTTTAATTAAATATATATAATATGAAATTAAAGTGGTTATTTCTTGGGAAGCTTGTGTATGAAATTATACCTGAAAATGCTTACTGGATATCATTAATAACTGGAGGAGATCTTAAAAATATTGGACAACAGAATAGAATTTGGCACCACCAAACCCAAATTTCAAAAGAAGCAAGCTGTCTATCCTCTACATTAGCTGGACTTCAGTTTTGGTTATTAAGTACAGTTGACCTTTGAAAAATGCAGAGGTTATGGGTGCCAACAGTGGAACAGTTGGAAATTCCCTTCTAACTTTGACTCTCCTAAATCCCCTAACTAAACTACTACTGAAGTACGCGGCACACTTTCAGTAGCATGCCCTGATCTGTGCAGGGGAAACGCCATGAAGTAGTTAGGTACTTAACTACTAATAGCCTACTGTTAGGTAGGCTACTTAACTGTTTGGTTAGATTATGTCATTCATTAATGACATACCTAAACAAAAATTTTCCAATATATTAATTGGAAAAAATCCAATCATATGTGGACCTGCACGATTCAAGCCCAAGTTGTTCAACAGCTTGCTGTAATTCGAATTTAGGCATATGCTTCTACAGTTAATTTGCAAATCTAAGATCTGACTTATTTAGGCTTAGAGTGAAGTTGAATCTCTAATGAATACTAAAAGATTTTAGGTTTTTTTGTTTTGTTTTTGTTTGTTTTTATAGTAAGACCTATTCCATTTAAGTCCCACTAATTACCAGTACGGGAAATTAAAACAATGTGTATATGTATTAGTCATGAACGGGAGATGTCTTCAATGACCAGATCATAGTCACATTCCACGAGGCAGTTCAATCTTGTGTTTTACAATTCACACAGAATTAGCTGGAGTGCAAATTACTAAATAGGAGAGGACTTGAAGCAAATGAGCATTATAAAAAAACAAACACACACTAAATTAGAAGACATTTGTGTATTACACTGTGTTATTATTGGACGAGAAAAATCTGGGCATTTACCATCCAAGTCCCTTAGGCTATATTTTCTCTCTGCTAGAAACAAGCTTTTTAACTAGATAAAAAATTGAGTTTTCTCATCTACTCAATCTAGTGTCATGAGAATCAAATGTATTGTGTATGTCAAAGTATATTAAAGTCTTAGCAAACTCACATGCAAACATTACCTGTTATAATACCAAAACTTACAACTCATCAGGAAAAACAATGCAGTCTTTGCTATTAAAACCCTTACCCCTAACTGGAAAGTTGACTCCTGTAACTTGGGATCAGTTGACCTGGGATCATGATGTCAAAGGCTGTATGATGTTCCTCCTTTCAAAAAAATTTTGGTCTATCAGTCAGTCATTTAAGAGTAGGTAATTTTACTGAGTGCTCTCTCTGCCAGGATATTGAATCCCCTCACCCATCTCAAAAGTTTTGTGTTGCATTTGACTCCTACTTCTCCTTTGTGTTCCATGCCTATGAGTTATGAAACAGTGTGGGGAAGACTTTGTTGCTCCTGATTTTGCCATTCTGGATCCATGAGCTCAACTGTATTTCATTTCCTAACCTTGGTGTCCGTAAGATTGCTAATTCTATCTATCATTATACAAAAGCATTACTGCAACCAGTTTCAAGATATTTCTGATCCTTACAACCAAAATTGCCATAACTAGAACACTCTCTGGCTTCACACCTGCACAAACAATCTACCTTATATGGATACTACGTTATTGGTTTTGACCCTGCAAAACCTATGTCTTTGCTTATGCATTATTACCTCTTCATTTTCACCTGTTGAAATTTTTGTTCTTTGTGAAACATTCAGCCTAAATGCTATTGCTTTACAGAAAGCATGTCTCATTTGCTCCACCAACTTGTGAGATCCCACATTGTCCTATTTTGTTTTACCTCTCTTGTAATACTTCCCACAAACTGCCTTTTGCTATATGTTACTCTACCTCGGACATCCTTCACCCATTTTCCATCTCTCACCCTCACATACTAGTTCATTGGTCCTTGTGAGCAGGGCATATCTCTTACTCAGTTTTAAGACCTGCACATGTAGCATGATGTCTTAGTCATTGTAAGAATAGATATTTGTGAAAGAAATAAATCGATTTACAAAGAAAAGAATGAGTACTATTTAATATAGGACTTTGTCTAGGAAAAACTTAGAACAATGAAAATAATATCACCAGGAAAACCTTAGGATGAAATAATAAATGGACGTATGCTATTCCTTTTGGAAGTACTGCTTTTAAAAATATTGTAATGTCTTCATTTGTCCTGTTCTCTCCAATGTTCTTGTGGGCATGGGGCCATCTCGGAAGCCCTCTGAGATACCAGCAGATGGGAGGGCCCTAACTATGGCCTCGATACTAATTTAATTTTAAAAACACATTAGTATGATCTACATTCTGCTTTTGGGCAACATTTCAATAGGAAAGCTGAAATACCTCCAGCAATTCACTGATGAGACTAATATCAATGAAAAATTGATAAGTAGCTGTGATACAGCCAGTTGGAGCAACAACGAGAACAGGAAAAGTAATTTAAAATGTACTGGATAAGTGAATCTGGATCATATATTGACAATTAAGATAGCCAAGATTATCATCATTCATCATTCCCAGTTGAGTTTTCACAGTAGGTGATACTGTTCAGTTGAAAAAAACCAATTTATCTATTCATTTCAACTCAATTATTCATAAATTCTGTGTCACTAAGGGGACACATGAGAGCCAATGGATGATGAAATCTAGAAGTTGAGATCATACTTAATCTTATGCTATTGAGTTGAAAGGGACCTTAGGAAACTATTTTCCCCTAATTTTCTTTTCACAGAGTCTCTCTTGCAAAATCATTGGCAGGCCATTGCTAACCACAAGACAGTCAAATGACGGGCACATTTTGTCCTTTAGATTTCTTCTTGGATATTATCTAAAGACTTCTCTGATCAGGCCATCTAAATCAGAGCTACTCTTGAATCATTTAATATCACACTGTTCTATTTTCTTCACAGCACTTACTACTGTGCAATGCAATTCCTTTCATTTACTAATTTCTTGGTTTATTGTTCATGTCTGCCCAACAGAATGTAAGGTCTACAAGAGCCAGAATCTTATTTAGATTGCTCACCCATGTATCCAAATTATCTAGAACAGTTCCAGGCACACAGCAGAAATCAATTAATATGTGCTGCATGTTACTGAAAAAAAACTAATATATTTTTAAAACCTATGGTCATTATCATCCAAGGAAGCCTGCTCTACTCCAAAGAACCTTTTAGTTTTGGAGCTAAACTTGGTCAACCTATGACACTTGCAGTTCAGGCTTCTCAAACAAAGCTACTCTATCTCAAACTTGATTTTTCTAAAAGTTGAAGACTCAACCTTGAGTCAATTAACAAGTTACTGAGTTTTAATCCTTTGTCACTCTCTCCACTAGACACCAAGACTACAAAGATCAACAAGATTTAACCCCCAGCATCAAGGAGCTCTCTCTGTACAAATGGACAGTAGTTTTCCCTATGTCTTCTTTACTCCTGCCTTCAAAATTGAGTTCTGTCGCTCATACGGTATTTTGAATTTAAATGGTAAACACCTTTCTCAAGAAAGATAAAAAGATGCTTTTTATCTCAAATTGTGTAATTTTTCAAATGTGAATTATCAATGGCAAATCAAATCCCCTGGCTTATCCCTCCAAATCACCTTGAAAGATTTGTTTTCCTAATTTGGAAACCTAATTCTGCTAACCACTGGTAGAAATATTTTTACTCACATGACTTTAATTCAGTGATAAGAAATATATCCGAATTGCATTCTCATTCTCTCTGTACTCTGCTCCTGATTTTCTCCTTTTAATAAACTTCACTGAGAGAAGATGAATGTATTTTTGGTTTACAGTATTACCAAAGGTACGATATGGAGACCTTGATAGCTTATCAAGTGATGCAATTTTCTATAGGCAACTCATATAAATAAAAGGATTTGTTTTAACTTGCAATCACTATAGGCACTGCCTGTTGTATTTCTCTCTGTAGCAGAGTTAAATAGATGTTTTTATTCTGGCAGAAATCTCACTACTCCCACTTGTGTTTTTGTCTCTCTCTGGAGAGGTATGAGACCTCTTCTGTCAACTCAGAAGCTCTTACTGTCACTAGGCAGAAAAAAAAAAAAACACCTCTCTGTGTATGAGGACTATCGTCTGCCAACAGATTTGGCTGTCAACCACCCAAAAGCACTGTCACTCAGTGTCAAAGCATGAACAACAAAGCAATTATCCACACAAAAAAGAAAGAGAATCAGAAGACCCAAGTTATGAAGATAAAACAGAACCAGTGAAAAACGTAACACGCGCCTGTGAAAAACTAAAGTGTTTTCTTGCTTTCCTCCCCTCCCCATATTCTGCCACATCATCCATAGGCTTTCCCAAATTTTATTTAAAGTTTTGAAAGTATTTCTGAATATTTTATAAAATAGCAACAAAGTAAATAGTTTTAGATAGAATTTATATTCTCCTCTATTGATGGCTCTACCTTATTTCTAGGAAAATAATATATTTGGTATCAATTAAAATTCAGGCAAATCTGTGATTCAATTTATGACAGTCAAGCAGTAGCAGCCCTAAACAATTTTTTTTTTCAAATACAGCATATAAGTTATTTTAATATTTTGGATATTGATACCACAGAGCTGTTAAAGCAAAAAATTCCCATTGCTTAGGTGATATTTAAATTTCTAAAACACAAGACAAAAATACAATGAAATTATTCTGTTTTTGTTGGGAGAAAACATGTTCATACAAAGCAAAAGACAGAAAAAAATATTTAAGAACAATGTTAATAGTAATTATTGCTAGGTATTGGAATTATGGGTATCTTTTTCTTCTCTCTTTTTTATGTTTTCATTAATATGTACATTGAACATATATCATTTTATAAACAGGAAGAGAAGTCTATTTTATTCTAAAATAAACTACTGTTAACATTCAGGTGTATATTACTCTAATTTTCTTCACATGCAAACATCTGTCTATTTTATTCATTCACTCAAAGAATATTTATTGATTATCTATGTTGCAGATTTTGTTATAGTCTCTCAATATAGCAATACAAGAAATTTAAAAGGACAAAAATCTCTGCCTCCTGGAGCATAGTTGAGAGAGAGCAGTACAAATAAGTAAAATTTGTATTTTTTATATTGGTAGGTGGCATAGAGGAAATATAAAGCAATAGAGGAAAAAGGGAATAAAGGATCAAGAAAACAACCAGAAGACAAATAACAAAAGAGGCAGTAGTAATTTCTTACCTATCGATAATTAAATGTAAATGGATTGATTTTTTCAATTAAGAGACATAGAGTGGCTGAACAGATGGAAAAAAAAGTTTCAATGCCTAAAAGAGACTCACTTCATTTTTAAGGACACACACAAACTAAAGTGAAGGGGTGGAAAAAGATATTTCACACAAATGGAAACCAGAAGAGAGCAGGGATAACTATACTTATATTAGACATAGGGAATAATTTTAAATGAACAGAATAGAGTCAGAAGAAGAAAAAGAACAAATGAATACTTGAGTTTGATGACACTAGGCAAAATGTATCAAATATTATATCAATAAAATAAATATTAATCTATAGGCTAGTAGTAAGCCCTGCAGATATAAATCAGGAATTCAAATTACAGTTTGTATTCAAAAAATTTGTATTCAAATACAGTGAAATAACAGTGGCTACTTTAACAAGTTAATTTTTCTCCCAGGTTATGTAGTTATTCATTTCTAAAATTGCTACATTCATTCAACAAATATTTATTAAGCAACTACAATATGGTAATAACTGTGCTGAGCTCTGTGGATATAGTGGTGAAAAGTAAGATCCAGTCATTGCTGTCCTGGAAATGAGAATCTACAGTAAAAGTATATGGAAGCAAGTAGATAAAAAGATAACTCTTTACTATGGTGTTAAGATGTATCAGCTCTATTGCTGGATGTATATTTATTTGCTATGTGTCTTTGGCCAGGCTATTTCCTTTCTCTGGAGCAAATCTCCATGCTTTATAAAATGAATAAGATGGGCTAATATAGCAATGTTTAGTTCCCATTTGGTTCTAAAAAAGTTTCCATGATTCTGGTTGATGGTTTCTAAGCTCTTGTCTTAATGTTTCTGTTGCTCATAACGAAATATCTGGAACTGGGTAATTTGTACAAAAACAGAATTTATTACTTATAGTTTCTGAGGCTGGGAAGTCCAAAGTCCAGGAAACACATTTGGTGAGATGACCCTACAGCAATGCAGGGTGTCACATGTCAAGAATGGTGGAGCAGAGAGCTCCACCATTGTGCTCTTCTTTTAAAGCCCTCAGAACCATGCCCCTGACCACTATTATTAATCCATTCACTACGGCACAGTCCTACAACCTAAGCACCTCTTCAAGGCCCCACCTTTCAGTTACCATAGTAGGATTTCACACCCTCAATAGTTACAGTGTGAATCAAGTTTCTAATCTATGAACATTGGGGGACACAATCCAATTAATCCACAGCAGCTCTCTTCCTATCATTCACATTCGTATCTTTCATAGAAAGATAACATGACCTATCAAGAATACTTTTACAAAGCACTAAAAGCAGTTGATGACCCTTTCCCTGCCTGAAATCAATCATTTTTAAAGTCACTATCATCATCATTATCATTTTTATTAATATCATTACATTTCCAGATACTGGAATTTCTACAACATAATAGGAACATTTAGTAAAATTGATTGACTTATTCAAAATATTCAGAAAGTGTTAAAAAATGTGGAAAGTTGGAGAGATGCTAAATGATTATTTACCTAAATTTGTTTTTAATGGAGAACTTTAGAGAATTATTAGTGTCCTACATTACTATAGGTCAAATATTTCTAACCTGAAAATCCTAAATCCAAAATGCCCCAGAACTGGAAGGTTCTTGAGCATCGACATGATGCTCAAAGAGAATGCTCACTGGAGCATTTTGGTTTTTGGATTGTTGGATTAAAGATGCTCAACATGTACGTATTCTGCAAATATTCCAAAGTCTGATAAAAAAAATACAAAATCTGAAACACCTCTGGTCTCAAGCATCTTGGATAAGGGATACTCAACCTGTATTCTATGTAGATGATGGAGTTAAGAATATGCCACCCCCAAATTTGCTATTCTGGCATATTGACTATTTTGAGTTAAAGGCACTTAAAAAACAGCAAGTGCAAGAAGATCCCTCTGAACTGTGTATTGTTTCTTAAAAGCAGGAGATGAAAGTCCCTTGTGAAATATGCCTTCCCTGTGCTGGTAGCAAAGGAATATTCTGATCATCAAGGATGGGAAGTAGAGGCAGAGAGAATTTTTTACAGACATTACTAAAATAACTCCTATCTTCTAGTCTCTCCACATAATTTAGTTTCATTTTCACAACTTACTACTCTTTGTTCAATTCAGTGTATAAATATTCAGAACAATACCTAATTGGACCAAGAGTAGTAAGTTGTGATGGAAAGATATTCCATGCTCTTGGTTTGGAAGAATTAACGTTTTGAAAATGTCTATACTGCCCAAAGTGAACTACAGACTCAATGTAATCCCCATCAAAATGCCAATGACATTCTTCACAGAAATAGAAAAAACAATCTAACCCTTTATATGGAACAACAAAAAAACCCAAATAGCTAAAGCAATCCTGAGTGAATAAATAAATAAATAAATAAATAAAGCCAGAGGCATAACACTGCCTGACTTCAAATTATACTACAAAGCTATCATAACCAAAACAGCATGGTACCGGTATAAAAATAGACATTCAGACCAGTGAAGTAGAATTGAGAACCCAGAAATCACCCCCCAGGCTTACAGCCATCTGATATAGGCCAAAGGTAACAAAAATCTACATTGGGGAAAAGACTGTTTCTTCAACAAGTGGTGCTGGGAAAATTGGATATCCATATGCAGAAGAATGAAACTAGATATGCACTTCTCACCATACACTAAAATCAACTCAAAATGGACTAAAGACTTAAGTATAAGACTTGAAACTGTAGAATTACTAAGGGAAAATTTGGGGGAAACACTTCAGCAACTAGGTCTGGGCACAGACCTTATGAACATGAACCCAAAAGCACAAGCAGTAAAAGAAAAAATAAACAAATGGGATTATATCAAACAAAAAAGCTCTGCGCAGCAAAGGAAAAGTCAACAGAGTGAAATCACAAGCTACAAAGTGGGAGAAAATTTTTGCTAACTATGCATCTGACAAGAGATTAATATCCATAATATACAAGGAACTTAAGCAATTATACAGTAAAAAAACAAATAACCCAATTAAAATATTGGCAAAGGAGTTGAATAGACATTTTTCAAAGGAAGACATACAAATGGCCAACAGGTATGAAAAAATGCTCAACATCACTAGTCATCAGGGAAATGCAAATTAAAACTACATTGAGATGCCACCTCACCCCAGTTAGATAGGGTATAATCAAAAACATGGTGAATAACAAATGGTGATGAAGGTGTGGAGAGAAGGGAACACTGCTACACTGTTGGTGGGACTGTAAATTAGTACAACCACTATGGAAAACAGTATGGAGGTTTCTCAAACAACTACAGCTAGATCTTCCATATGATCCAGCAATCCCACTTCTTGGTATATACCCAGAGGAATGGAAATCATCATGTCAAAGGGATACCTGCACTCCCATGTTCATTGCAGCTCTGCTTACGATAGCCAAGATGAGGAACCAATGTAAATGTCCATCGATGGATGATTGGATAAGGAAACTGGGGTATATAAACACCATAGAATACTACTCTGCCATAAAAAAGAATGAAATTCTCCCATTTGCAACAAAATGGATGAGCCTGGAGAAACTTATGTTGAGTGAAATAAGCAAAGCACAGAGGGATAACTACCGCATGTGCTCACTCATATGTGGGAGTTAAGAGAGAAAGAAGGAAGGAAAGAAAGACCACAGTTGTGCATTGGACCTGAGATAGAGAGAATATTCCTTGGACTACAAAGGGGAGATGGTGGGGAGAGGGAGAGGAAGAGAGAGGTTGGGGATAATTCAGTGAGGTACATGGGGTACAAATGCAATTTGTGGTAGTGGGTATGCTGCCAGTATGAATCTGGTCCTCACATTATGGGCACGAGGGGTGACAATCAGGTTTGTATCTCATGAATATTCATAGCCAATAAAAAATAAAATTAAAAAAAAATTAAAAAAGTTAAAAGTATATAAGTATTCAACTCTGTATCTTTGGATGTTCATTTCCTTATGAATGCTCTCATGTCATGTAAAACTTGTATTAAATAAATTTGTATGTTTTTCTCCTATTGATCTGTTTTATGTCAATTTAATTCTCAGGACCAGCTAAAAAACCCTTAAAGGGTGTCTTAGTCCATTTTGTGCTACTATAACAGAATACCACTGACTTGGTAATTTATAAAGAATAGAATTTTATTTCTGGTAATTCTGGAGCCTGAGAAGGTCAAGATCAAGGTACTAGCATCTGGTGTCTGGTGAAGGCCATCTTGCTGTATCCTCACGTGGGATAAGGTGGAAGGGCAGAAGAGGAACAAAGACCCTCTGTCTAGGCTCTTTATAAAGGCACCTAATCCCATTTATGAGAGACGGAGCCCTCATGCCTTAATTATCTCTTAAAGGCCTTACCTCTGAATACCATCACATTGGCAACAGCTGAATTTTGAAGAGGCCACATTCGAACCATAGAAAAGAAAAAAGGTAAAATTTTGCTTTCCCTACACAGACTTCTGTTACTAATCTGGATATATTTCTCTATCCTCTGGGTACTTATATTCTTCCAGAGGAATGTTATCAATATATAAAAATATGATATTCAAAGAAAAAAATATACAATGTTATGAATTTTAATTTTGGTCCTCTGAGATGAGTACTCATTACATTCTAAACAGTTACTTACACTTCAACACGTACACTTATGGACAGTTTTGAACTAATACCGAAAAACTAATATAGAAAAACTGTCTTTCATTTTTTCTTTTTCTAAGGTACTGAAAATGTATTTTCAAATTATATGATGAGCTTCTGCTATACTTTATGAACTTGAAACCTGATAGAATCATAGACTATAAATTATTTTGTATTTATATATAAGACATACATATTTTATGTAGGGTTGCAAATATGTAATACATTCGTTCTATTTCAAGTTGAAGAAAGCATTATTTGGGGTTTATTTCAAACTTCATAAATGTTACTAACTCCATTGGAATGGTGATGATGATAAGGATGCTAAATAGCATATGCTTATCTAGACTCACCAGACCCTGCTCAGTATGCTTTACACATCTTTTCACATTTAATTCTAATGGCAATCCTATGAGGCTATTGGTATTCCCATTTTACAAATGAATAAACTAAGCTCATGAAACTTGCATTGATCAAACAGCTAGTAAATGGCAGAGCTAAAATTTTATCTGATGCATTCATCTCCAAATTACCCGCTTTTAACCATTAGACTAATGATGTCAATATTAATATGTTTTATATATCCATGAAAGATACTAAAATATATTAACTGGAGATATAAATTCCAAAAAAAAGTTGACTTCTTAAAGATTACCTTGCAATTATAGAATAGGTTCTTGGAATTAAAAATGGGTGCTGAGGACAGCAAAAGATTATATTGTTTTCTGGTGCCTAGACTCATATAATGTAGTTTGTTAAGAATTCTAAAAGAAGAATGATTAGTTTTAGACACAGTGACCCTGCCAACTTAATTTTGAATCAATGAATGATAAGGATAAATATTTCTCTTTGCACATATTCATTTTGAATGATCAGCTTGATAAATTGCCAATTTCTGTTCACTTGATAAAAATTATTAGAAATTTTACTCACTGAATTTTGTATCACTCAATTCTATTTTAAAATGAAATTCTACCTTTATAGGAGATTTTTCAACATCATCATCATCTGAAGAACTTATCAAATCTGTTAAACAAATGTAGGTCTAAGCTATAGACTCTTAGAATCAATGAGACAAAAGAAGTCAATATTCAAAAATTAAGCTAAGAAATTTTGCATCCCAGTATGCATTTATTAAAAGCAAAATTGAAAATGTAGAAAATTCATGTGTCTTTCTTACATTTACAAAGATGACAGTGGTTTTGTGAATGAGGAAAAAAAGTCACCATATAGTTCTTCAGTAACTAGCTGTGCTTGAAACAGAAACTAAGATATGTTAACAGAGGGCAAAATCCAATACTCGGAAAGATTTCAAATTTTAAAAAGAAATAGAAAATCTTATGTTTGCTCTTTGATATTGTGTAAGTGGAGAGAACACGTTGGCATTCCTGGACAGTCCTTGATAGAATAGAATCAGTTTTTAAGGTAGACCCCAAATGGTTTTGTAGTAGTTTTGAAGGGGTCCAGAATATGCCATTGTGGCATAAAAATTATTCTGTGCTGAAGCCATATGAGTTTCTAAAATTCCTTATCTGCCTAAAAACAGAGACTCCCAAAAGAATTTTAAAAGAACTCAATTTCCATAAATCCCCTCCCCAGGAGCAACTCTAATCATCTCAGAGAAGTTAGCACCATATACAAACAGACATTGTCACAATAGGATTACATATCTCCCATCTGCTCAGGTACTTTTAAGGGCTCATTTACCTTTCCAAATGTCATCTGTTTTCCCATAAGTGCCCTTTCTCCCTCCTTTCTAAGAAATCATTTGTTCTCCTGTAAATGCCCTTTGCCCTCTCCCTTTTTGCCAATTAAGATGGTATATAATCCCAACTTCTTTTTTTTTTTTTTTTTTGTCTTTTTTGTGACCAGTAAGGGGATCGCAACCCTTGGCTTGGTGTCGCCCGCACCGCGCTCAGCCAGTGAGTGCACCGGCCATCCCTATATAGGATCCAACCCCGCAGCGGGAGAGCGGGAGCACCACTGCGCTCCCAGCGCTGCACTCTCCTGAGTGCGCCACGGGGCCGGCCCTATAATCCCAACTTCTAACCACCCTTTTTAGTCATTTCTTTGTGAACTCCTATATGTAGTACATAATTAAAATCTGTTTTCTCTCACCTACCTGTGAGTGTGAGTTTAATTCACAGTCTCCCAATGTAAGAACCTAAAAGGGTGGAAGAAAAGTTTTTCCTTGACAGTTTATTTTTGCCCTTGAATAAAATGAGTCAGAGATGAGTTGACTAACAAAAAAGAGGGTTCCTGACTTCTTAATTGCCCTGCATTTTGCTGTAGTTATCCTTCTATCCTACTAAAACTTTTGTAGATCTGCTTTTATTTTATCTTGGAATTACGCATCTGTATGTGGCAGTTTTGTTGTTGTTGTTTTATTTTGTTTTGTGTGTGTCTGTGTGTTTTGTTTTCTGTCTTCTCTCCCGTACTTACACATCTAATAAGTGGAAATGTAAAAGAAGTACAGAAATTGTGTCATGTTTAGTGCAAATGAATGGGTTTCTTAGAATCTTTGCCAATTTGGGTATCACCCAACTTGGAAAGCCTCCCAGATGGGTGCACTTAAAAAAGTTATGTCATTCTCCAAGTTGTTGTTGACAAATGTTTCTGTGGATGCTAATAGACATAAATGCTATTTCTTATTTGGACTAAGTATAGAAGTGGTGCGTTTACAACAGCACATTAGAGATTCTTATCAGCCAGGAGTGGAAGAGGGCCTGGGAGAGAGGCGGAAACATTACAGTTGTATACAGCAATTAATTCACGTGTGGGCTATGCCAAGGTGTGAGTTACTGAAGGATTCTAGCCAGCTCGGAAGGAGGGCCTTGTCTGTGTGTGTGAGTGTGTGGGTGGGGTGAACTACTCACATACCTGAACTTTTCAGACAAAATAAAAATTTACTCCTAATTATGTTAATTGGCTCTATTATAAAAGGTTTAGATGAGAATCTGTCCTTCCAGAAAATGAATCTATGGGTTTGTTAATCTTATTCTTCCCAAACTGTGCTTAGAATATTCAAAATCTTCATGGGGCAACAGATGGGAAGGGCTGAGAAATGAGGACAGGTGCTCATCACCTGAGCTAAGAACAGGATTTTTCTATATACACACGCAGTAGAGAGTACAGATCCAGTTCATCACATTATCTTGAATCTGAATGGGGAAATAATCCCACTTCTTACACTTGAGTCTTTTCTAATTTCTCTTGCTTCATTCAGACAAACACTTACAAGGAAAGGGGAAAAATGGAAAAAGTATGTGAATTTAAACGGAGAGGCAAAGAATACAATTTCTAAAACAATTCCTTTAAAAATTCAAGGTTACAAAAATATAAACTTAAAATAAGACATATATTAATGTTTAATATGCTTTTCTCCTGTCTCCAAGCCAGTCAGACATTTGGTCCCTAGCATGACATTAATGAGAATATGAGCTCCTCAGGACAGACACCATGTCTGGTTTATTTCTTCATACCCCATGGGAACTATCCCAGTGAGTGGTACTTAGAAGGTGCTCAATATACATTTGAAGAGAGAAGTCATGAATAATTAGCCCCCGTGTTTGTCCGCTTCCATTCGAAATTAGTCACTGGCCACCGCACAGTTCTGGAAATCTCTAGATTGTCAATGAATAAATATAAATAAATACAAATCATCATTACACTAGCACAATTAAAGACTGAATGGGTATTTGATAAGGCCACTTGCAGTAAATAACATTTTTTGTTTCTGGGTGTATCTTCTGTGTTCCTCTTTTTCATGACTAGGGAGGAAAAAATGCACTGTACTAGTTTTCGTAATGTTTTTCTGTTTTCAGGGTGGTGGGTTTTTTGGTTTTGGTTTTTGTTTTTTTGAGGTAGAGGGGAGTCAGTGTGAAAGTGTTGACAACTGCAAATATAAACTATTGCTTGCTTCAGGTTAAATCACTTACCCTGCTGTGAAGCAATTAGAATCCATTACGCTATTGAGCACAGCCAGGTGCTTAATAAAAGGGTCACAGGGAGGCGCACACAAAGATGGCCACTCAGTGCTGTGAATGGCAGGAGCCCTCTGCCAGCTGTGCAAAATGGTCACTCCCTGACTCTGGACAAGTCAGTCCATCTCCTCAGTCTCTGCTCCCCATCCTGGAAAGACTTTGGAGTTCTAGAATTTATAGCTTGTAAAAGTGAGGCAAGTGATTGCATGCATTTTTTAAAATGCTACTTTATTAAATTTTATTTTACATGATAGAGAATGTTGCCAGAGTTTTTTTACATACAAGATAAATCTCTCACTTTTCTTATTTATTGGCAAATGATGAAAGTCAAAAACAATTCATCACCTGCTGGGGCCACTCATATATAAAACCAAGCCTGCTGTTATCTACAGTGCTTTAAATCAAAACTACCTATCTAACACACTCTTTCCCTCACACAGCCACGCACTCAAAGGAAAGAAAAGGCAAACATCATAAATATCTTCCTGGAAACAGAGTCAGTCCCATAATTGACCAAAGCAAAATGTTCTCTCTCACATTTACCTATATTGTCCTTCTTAAAGAAGTATAATTGGAAGTCCCAACTTCTGATGGTGCCATTCAAGTCTGGAGCCTGTTTTATTTACCATTTAATTATCTGTGACCTCTTCTTAAGATTACTCAAAAACATATAGCGTTAAATAATTGTCTAAAGCACAACATAAACATAGTATTTTTTTAGTGAAGAAAACAAAAACTTTATATTTATGCAAGAATAGGAAATAAATGCAAAAGTTATTTTTACTTTTATAATCTGAAGCTGTTAAATATGCAGATTACATAAATGGTGGGATTCATATACGTATAATCAAAATACTATTAATGTACTCAGTAGAAAAAATGTTAATGGATCTGTATATAGTTATGAAACATCTATTTTAATTCTACCTACCTGGAATATAAATTTCTAAAGCTGAACCCCACCATAATCCTAAAATCATGCTGGAATTGCTGTTTATGTCAGAGGTGTTCTATGGTATCTTAATTTTATAAAGGGAAAGCAATTCACATTTCCTGTGCATACTTTGACCATGATAATGGTTGGTTGAGTGTTATTCTGAGTCCCTGTGGCTACTGCACATTAGTTCCAGTGGAGAAAGATAATGACTCCCTGGCATAGCAATTTATCATACTACTGCTAGGTCTGAATTCCATATTCAGCCACTACACATGAAACCAATCCATAAAGAAGCCAAGGAAAACCAGCATAACTTGAAAACCAATCAAATACCCTGCATCAGTTATTGCTGTTGACCACTGCAAGGAGAAAATTTTATCGCTTTGATTGTTTTGTCTGAAAGTCCAACTCGCCATGGACCTCAAGGGGAGTAGTTGCTCTGCTTCATTCAGGCCACCCAGGTATTTTCTCTCTTTCATGGATTAGGACATGGAATGTGACAGAAAACCTGTGATAAAGGTGTTTTAAGGAAGGGCAAGTGTAAATGAACTGTATTTATATTCTCTTCATTTAAAGAGTTGAAAATATTTGTCTCATATTAACAAAATGTTAGCACAGGAGGCTTTCGTTTATTTATTTATTTATTTTTTTCAACAAATATATTGGATTTGTCTTGAGGAATCCACATTTTCAGTACTCCTTGTAACCAGTGGAATGCACTTTTTAAAGTGGCCAGCTGGGGTTTGGAACCCTTGGGGGCCATAACGGAGTCTCCTCTCTGAAATCAAAATAGTGAGTACGGTTTCATCAGCACTCTGAAGGGAAACAATTCTTTCAATGAGTTGGATTGCTTACATCTCTAAGGATATGGTTGGAACAGCAGCTACTTCACCAAATCCAATCCCTCTGCAAAGCCAGAAGTCAAGACATTTATCATTGCCAATGTGGGTGATTAGGAAGTGTAATTTGTCAGTGCCATTAAGTAGCTAGTGAATGAATGGATCAGACCTATCTGGAAGCTGTTTTTTAATGTTAAAAGGGGAATTCACTTGGACAGATACTCCATTTCTCAAAAAGAAATTGACTTTAAAAAGTCTATTTGATTGCAGCCACATTCATTTATTACTTGTATTTGGAAATGCCCTACCTAGCTAGTTTCCCAAGCCACTAATTCCTTTTTTCTGTTTCTCTGGCCTCTGAGAATATTTACCTGTTGGAAACATTCTCACAGATATCCCGAACACCAGAGCAAATATAAAATAGAAAGGAGAGAAAACTTCATTTTTAGGACACTACCACTACAGAAGGCCATGCTAAAGAATTTTCAAATGAAAACATAACTCATGGCTAGATTAGAAACAGAATACGATTGAATTATGCATACATTACTTACAAATTTCTTCTGCTATAGTTATAGTCAAGTGACTTTAAGAGGTCCAAACTGGTCAAAGAACAACCTGTTCAGTTTAATTATAATTCTACTTATAGGGCCGAGCCCGTGGCGCACTCGGGAGAGTGCGGCGCGCCCGCCCCGGGTTCGGATCCTATATAGGGATGACCTGTGCGCTCACAGTGCTCACTGGCTGAGCGCGATGCGGCCAGTCTCAAAAAGGACAATAAAATAAAATAAAATAATGATAATAATAATTCTACTTATAAATTTCTGTTTTCGATTAAATTAAAATTAAAATTGTTTTTTCTGACACTCTTAAAGCACGTAAAATAATTTATCTGGACATACATGAAAATACATGTGTCAGGAGCATACATGGAAAATACATTTCAGATTCAGCTCCCTTAACTGTTCCTCAAGTACTTTTCTTTAAGCCATAAAATTAATGATCATAGGACTCTCAGAAATGATTACAATTTAAGTCAATTTTAAGAATTTTATTATTTGTTTTAAGTGAATATGATCTTGTGTATTTCCCAAGTATATTCTCTTCTCTGCCCTTCTCCCCACACCCCTTTCTCTGCTCTAACCTCTCTAATTTACAATCCCATTCAATAAAGGACGTGTTTTAACAGGAAGTATAATTGTTTTACAAAGTAAATTACTATCGTGCACTATTCTATCTTTCATTGTGGAGATATATTCTCTCATGAAATTTACCTCACAATTCAAATATTCTTTTACAACTGGGATTATTTTTTATATGTCTAAACCAGTGTTAAAGAGTTATCCCTGGGCAGATGTTAGTCTGCAAATTGTTATCAGTCTGCAGGATTGTGGCAGGATGTTAATAAACTACATCAGTAGGTGGTACATGTTGTGTTTGACATTTTTGCCATATCATGACTGTTGGATTTACTTTCTGGTGCACAATCCATGTCTTGTCATAGACTGTTGAAAAGCAGTTGTTGGGCTTCAGAAAATAATACCCTAAAGTGAAAGCCTCAGAAGCAAAGTTTCTCTCTGACCTTCTCCCAACTTCCTTTCTCTCGCCCCTCATCCTTGTTTACCTAGGTAAACCATAGTAACTAGAATCTCTCTTCCCCAAGGCGGATCATAAAAACCAGAACCTCTTTTCCCCAAAGTCAGCCATAAAACCTAAAAATATAGCTATAATCTCCCTGCTCCTTTCTGTGTAAGAACTTGCCAGCTAGAAATTTTCTGACCTAACTTGTTTGATGGCGGGTCATAAGAGCCCCATTTCAGACAGGGTCCTGCCTTATACCTGGAAGAAAAGAATGCTGCACAGAGAGGCCAAGAAGAATGTGAACAGGCAGGACTTGCTGGGTTTCCTCCCAAGTCTAGTTCTTTGTGTCCACTCCAATTTCTGCACAGCTGTCCATGTTTCATGAACCCTAAGCATAAAAGTGGATAGTTCGCTCTGGGTCTTTAGAATTTCATTCTGAAATTTACAAGAGACTCTGTGTCATGTAAAGCTATGATTAAATATATTTGTTATGCTTTCCTCTTGTTAACCTGTCCTAGGTCATGACCCTTATGATAGGTGACAAAAGGTATCACCCCTTTCCTCCCATACACAGTTAAGGATCGGCACCTTGAGTCATAAAAGCTACTTAGGCCTAATTGGTTTTATGCCTAATCTAGTTCAAAGTAGGTGGATTTAATAAAACTATCACTATAGGGAATTGGAATGTAGGCCTTTCTCTGTCTTCTCAGTCCTCCCTTCCGCTTTCTACCACTGGGCCATTTCAATGCTATAGTACACCATGTCATTCACTCATTTATTCTTTCATAACTTCATCCTATGTTTAGTTAGTGTTACTACACACAGGATAACTGTTCTCATGGATTTCACATTCTTCTGAGAAACAACATAGCAAATAAGCAAGTCAACAAATACATAAACAAAGCATTTTCAGAAAAATCATAAATGCTGTATAAAAACATAACCTGGGAGGATGACATAGCATATGTGTGCTGCTTTAGAACGAGTATTTGAATGGAAAACTGGGTGATGAGATATATAGAGGAAGAACTGTTCTTGGCAGAAAAATCAGCTAGTACAAAAGTCCTAAGGTGGGATGAACTTGGTGTGTTAGGAGAATAAGAAAGGGCCTGGTGCACTGGATCAAGGGGGATGGCCAAGGGCCTGTGCTAGGAAAAACCACCAGTAACACCTTCTTTCTTAATCCACTAGGCATCAGATTGGCATCACTTAAGTAGCTGTGTTTCACTCCAAATTATTTAACCCCTCCAATTCTAATTGACAGAATTATTGAGATCAACAAGCTACTAGTGGATCTAGAGTGAGAACACTAGGCATTCATAATTCAGTATGCCGGACTTGTCTGAGAGCATAATTTAGTCTTTCAAAATCATTCTTTAAGATTCAGGATTCCTCATCTACTGAACAAACACACCACAACAGCCTAGAAAGTGCTGCCTTGAAATGACATACACAGGAGTGAGAAGTTAGACCAAGGACTGCAAACTTCCTTGTTTTAGAGGCCAAGAAGATAACATAAACAAGTCAAATGGTCCAGGTGATAGTGCTAATCCGAAGACAAATAGCTACCAACGCATTTGAGATGATAAGGTAAGGGGATCGTGAAGTGAAAAATAATGTGCCCTTTCTAAAATAGAGTGTCAGCCACCATGGAATACCAGCCAATAACACTCATGTGTGCCTGTGGCCCTAGAGTGGCCAGATAGTATGATTTACTCAAGAAGCTGGAATTGGGGATTTGGAGATGAACTTCCATGATCATTTTAGAAGTTGATAAGTGATAAAAAAAAAACCACACAGGTCAAAGAAAACATGACTCCAGGCTTCCATTAGTCAACTGGCTGCCAGCTTGCAAGTATGATTTAATCATGGGGCTCAGCTTGTTTTTAATAAGTGAACAAACATGATCATCTTATTGTATGACAATTTTCATGAATGGCTAGGGGGCTGTATTATTATTTTCTTGAATGATGGCCATGTAGGCTCAGTCACAATATTCTACAAAAGTTACACATCTAGCAATGAACCCCATCACAGGGATTATCAAGGCTCAGGGAATTTCAAGTCTTTCCTAACATGTTACTAGGTTTATATCAAATCCAGCAACAGTTAGTCATCTGATATTAGTTCTAAGACAAAGACAAAGATTGATGACCCCAGGATGTATTTTAATGCTTAAATACTCTTATTTGTAATACCTAATATTACTCAAATGAACACCCATCTACTACCTGTTGACAGTCATTAATCTAACAAAAGTACTGCAGGTGACAGCAGCAGACTGCTTCCTATACTATTTAATTCAACAAAATCATCTCAGTTTAAACAGAGAAAAGACACACAACAAAAGGCAGTGGTTGAGTCACTCTGATGACTCCATTTTCAATCAATAACTAGTTTCTGATGTCTATTACATTAACCCTCCTGAGAGAGACTGGCCACATGTAATTGGAGGAGGGTTGCTAGGAGGCAGGGTCACCTGCACGGGATTGGGTTCCTTTGGTTTCCCTGGGTGGCAGCCTGCTAGTTCTGGCTGAACTCCATGAGCTGCACTTGTCTGCTGAACAATCCTGAATACTCGGAAATATTATAGCCCAAGACAGCCATAAACAGTTCATGGGGAAATATCTGTTACAGGAGTGTCAGTAATCTCAGGTACCCAGTTATTATCACTCACTAGTCAAGAGACCCTGGACACTTTTTGTCATACATTGCCTGTCTGATCACCGTGAAATAATGACTATCGCATTACATATGGTATGAGATATGTAGATGTGTGTCTGTAGGCGTGAGGGTCCGTTTTTCCCTTGCTGGTGGTTAT
This sequence comes from Galeopterus variegatus, assembly GCF_000696425.1. Classification (NCBI taxonomy): domain Eukaryota; kingdom Metazoa; phylum Chordata; class Mammalia; order Dermoptera; family Cynocephalidae; genus Galeopterus; species Galeopterus variegatus. The sequence goes on along the minus strand of NW_007727727.1, from coordinate 446,660 downwards.
TTTAATAGAAAAATTTCATGTCTGACCTACACCTGGCTGCTATCCAAGAATTAAATATAGCAATTTGTTACAGTAATATTCCTCCAGAGTCCTTCAGCAAGAACACAAACTATTTATTTTAAGTTATGCTTAAAGGTGTATTTCATTTTTAAGTCTCATCTCTGGCACACGACGTATTTTAAGCAGCTTTCACTTTCTTCAGTAGCACAAGCAATTTACCTCAATAGCTTCTTTCCCAGCCTGGCACATCTCCCTCGCTGGTGTTTACCATTTGAATAATCACATCTGAATTTGGTTCGCGATAGTTTTATCTGGGGAAAAAAAAAGAAAATGATTGTACACAGGGAAAGAATATTCCTCCTCCTCCTCCCCCGCAACTCCATCAAGACTTTCTATTACTTCTTTGTGTCAGGAAAAAAATGTCACAATATAATTTCAAAATAATTTCATTTGTTCTTTAAATGAACATCCATTGTACAAAATTACTCTTAATTTCAGAAACCAGATGTTTAAAATACTGTTTCAAGCAGTGTTTGCAATTTCTATTCTTTTCTTGTTTTCTGTGCTGTTGTGTTTTTAGGAGTCAGGTGTAATGTACACATTGAGAATATTTGTGGTGCAGCATTTTTTTTTTTAGTACTTTGGGTTGTGTTTTGTTTCCAAGACTGCTGTAACAAATTACCACAAACCGGGTGGCTTAAAACAACTAAAATTGATTATCTCACGATGCTGTAGGCCAGAAGTCAGGATTCAAGGTGCTGTCAGGACTATTCCCCTGCTAAAGTCTCTACGGGAGAATCATTCTTTGTCTCGTGCAGCTTCTGTTGGCTCGTGGTGTTCCTTGGCTTGTGGCAATGTAATAAGTCCAGTTTCAGACTCTTGATCCAGTCTTCTCCTCTCTGTGTCTATGTCTCTCCAATCTTTCTCTGCCTTGCTCTTATAAGGATATTAGCCCTTGTATTTAGGGTCTATCTTAAATCTAAGATGGTCTTATCTTTAGGTTCTTACTTCGATTATATCTGCAAAGACGTTAATTCCAAATAAAGTCACATTCTGAGATTCCTGGTGGACACATCTTTTGGGGGCCGCAGTCAACCCACTACAGGTTGATTTTGATTAATTTTTTGAGGGTACCATAGCTATCTTCTGTTTCCTTATATAACTTTTTCTTACTCCTGTTAAAAATACTTTGGTTTTATAGGATTTATAAATGAGATGCAGAAAGTAAGGATGCCAATTATTTTCTGAACAATTTCTAATTGCACTCAGTGGAAGAAAAATAGTTTTTCATTGAGAGAAAATGACAGGAATATATAATTTGGTAATTATATTTTATCGTGCCCTCTATAATATTATTTAATTACAATGTTCTATAAGTGATGCTTAAGAAATTATCTAGTAGGATTAGGCTAAATTATTATATGCTTTTTTAATTGAATAGTGTACTGCTATTAAATACAACACTTTTGAGAAATATTTAATGATACTGGAAAGTACGAAAAAATTTAGATAGAATTTAGACTGTATATTATATTTGTCTGTGTGTTTCAATAGTTATTATCTCTTGTTGATGGTACTTTTCTATAATTCATAGTCTTTTTTCTGTTTCCAGATTCTTTTCTGATAGGTTGGTCTGATATTTATAATTGAAAAAAGTGATTCTTTAAAACCTTATGTATATGAGGCAATCATTTCCAAAATTCTTAATTTTCAGACTAGAAATGATTTTTTCATTTTACCATTGTCTGTCTACATTGATTTAATAGTGAGATAAAGTGACAATTAGCTTACATTTGCATATCATTTACTGTCATCCTGATCATCCATTTACTTACTCATTTACTGAATGCTTATAATTTTCCTGCAGTCTACCACACAGAGGGAAAAGATATGAATAAGTCATGGTCCCTGCCCTCAAGGAACTTGATGTAGATTATAGAAGACAGTCATGAAAAATCAACAATTGAAGTACAGTGTGATAGGTGGTATGGTAGAGGAACGTCCAAAGTTTCAAGGGAGCACAGAGGGAGGGCACATAATGTAGATTGGGGAATCAGAGAGTTTCCAAACGGGGAACACATTTACTTCCACATTCAACAGAGCTGAATGTGGAAGTAAAATACTTAATGTCAAGAAGGATAAAGAAGGGCATTCAAAACACAGGAAGCAAGACTGAAAGCCCTGAGGTTTTGAATGTAGTCAAGGGGGTATAGGGAGACATGAAAGATAACGCAGAGGATAGAACATGTACATGAACTTCACTTGGGAGTCCTTGGAGAACCAATAAAGGCTTAAAAATAGGATAGATGTGAGCATTTTGGATTTTTAACAGATTATTCTGGCAAGAAAAGGGTGACTGAATGAGCATATTCGCAGCCTAGCTGTGAACTAAGAGGTTGTTAAAATAATCCAGTAAGAGACAATGTAAAAGACAAGGTTCTGCACAGTTACCTGGGGGAAGCACATGTGTACTTATAAGTGTACTTATAAGGCAAGCAGTGGTACTATACTGGTTAACAATGATGTACAGTAGGGAAGAGTAACATTTGAATCCTTATCTCTGGCTTGGGCAACTGTTCTATGATAGTGCCTTTCTTTCACTGAGATGGGAAACTTGGAGTCTGAGCAGTTTTGGTGAACAGGATGAAAAATAACATTTATGGAAATGCTTACTTTGACACTCCTATGTGATGTGCAAATTCAGGTAGTTGAATTTTTTGGATCTGAAGCTTAAAAGAGCATTATGGACTAGAGGTTAGCACTATGGAGATATTGGAATATATATGAAGCAGTATATGTGTGTTAGAAAGATGTACAGCACAGGATTTATGTGAAAGCATTGTTTACATGTGTGGCTTTTAAGGGACATAATTCTACCTTTATTTTGTCATATTTTCAAAGTTCTTATTGCCCTGCAAATAGTCACTAATCTCTAAGGTAAAATAAATAGATGTTAGAGGATGAAATCTAGATTTATCACATAACTAAAATATGTGTTTGGGGGGGTCAGTTAGAGAGAAGAACATATAAATGAGACTAAAAGAGAGTGGCCATGAGGAAGAAGGAAGAATAATTAGAGAAGTGAGATGGGCAGAGTTTTAAAAAGGAGAAAATAGTCACAGGGTCAAATGCTGTGAAGAACTTGTTAAAAAAAGAACCAAAGATAAGTTTTGGGAACATACAAACCCAAACTCACTGATATGTACAAAAATTTTCTTATATTTTAAAGACCCATATTGAAGTGTTTAAGAGTAATGTGTTTTGATGATCTGGTATTTGCTTTATATTAGGTTAGGATAAAAAGAATTGAAGCAAATATACCAAAATATTAACAGCAATTAAATTCAGATGATATGTTTATGGAGTTCATTATTTTATTTTGTCTAATTTTATTCATGTTTGAAAATGTTTATAATTAAAAGATAATAAAAATAAAGTTTAATAAATCACAATTTATTTATTTATATTTTTTTACTTTGCCAGAACAGGTTCCCTGTGGAGCATCAATAAGAGTAAAATCCAGATTTCAAAGAAAAGGTTTTAAGATCTATTTCCACGATGTTTTAAAAATTGCTCTTTTCTCTTTCTCTTGCTCTTTTTTTCTGTTCCTTTTTTTCTTCTTCTGTCTCTCTCTTACTCTCTCTCTCCCTTTTTTCTCATATATTTTCAGCACAAATTTGGAAAATAATTATTACTACTACTCTGTATGTCATAATTCATATGCAAAAATCAATTTAGGAAAGCAAACCTCCCTAACTTCTCCTGATGAGCAAACATTTTCACATTAATTGAAACTTGACTCAGCTAAAGACAGATACCCCTGATGTACAAGTTTATGATTGGATAGGTGTTAACTACCCATGTGTCAGATGACATTTTTTGTCAAGCTTGGTGCGGGTGTAATTTTCAAGAGAAACCAGGTCCACTTCAGGAAATACTTCAAAAAACATCCCTCCATGTTAAACAGCTTTTTTGTTTGTTTGTTTGTTTGTTTTTGTTTTTATAGGTTCAAACCTCAAAACAGCCTGCAAGTGTTTCAGCTTGGCATAGGAATATGCAAATGATTCTCTGCTTCTGACCATAAAGATATAGACACACTGACAGACAAGGATTTTTCCATTTGCAAATAGCAATGCTTTATGGCAGATTGCCAGAACTCACAAAGGCATGCTATCACACTATCAAGAGGCATTATACCACTGAGGAAAGATACCAGTTTTAGGTATTATATAGAGTAATTGTGGTGTTGATATTCTAATTGATAAAAGAGCAGAAATTTTGGCATTCCATCAATAAGCAGTATAATTAAGGTAATAGGTAGCATGCATCTAATCAAGTTACGTACTGTAATACCAATGTGGGTTAACTTACATTAACATCCTCTGAATACTAATTACTGTTACTTTCAGAATTTTATAATATGTATTTTATGTAACAGAATTTAGCATAGCTGGATAATTACTATTGTGCTAATAAATAAAAATAATTACTCAAGAAACATACTGAAACTAGTTTTTTATAAATCAACTTCAAAGGTACTCTCCAGTTATGAGCCACCATTATCATTAGAGTATGCCAAGTAAGTCCAATTGTTAAAGATGCATTAATGTAAACATTGTATCCCCTACCTCTAATATAGTCTGCATAAGGTTACCTTTGTCAAAAATAAAAATTTATCCAAACCAATGTTTTATATTTGAAAAGGCATTTAAAAATCTCCATTAAGTAAGTTGCCATCTGTTTGTGTAAGGGAGTTTGACAGACAATGTATTTCCTGGAACACATTATTTTTTGCAATTTTAATTATAGCCTGCTGATTTCTACACTTAATATAGGTCCTTGATATCAGGACCTTTCAACCTTAAAAATGAGACTTAGATAATTAGTATTCAAAATTCAAGGACCCCTCCTCATTCTTTCATTTTTATTTTTTCCATCTTTCCTGTACTTTAAACAACTTACACAATTCTGCCAAGTTATTTGCCACTTTATAACAAGGATTACCTTCTCTCCAGTTTCCACTATGTTCTTCATTTCTCACATGTTCTTTCCTCAGTATTTGTGTGTGTCTGTGTGTGTATAGAGAGACAGTGAGAGAAAGGCAGCTCGCTCCTGTCTCTTTTTACAACAGCAATAATCTCATTGTAAGGGCTTCATCTTGATGACCTAATTACCCTTGATGTCCCCATCTCCAAAAACATACACATTAAGGGCTGAAATTTCAACATATGAATTAGAGGGGGCACAATTTAGTTCATAGTACCCCCCAATCAAAAGTCATAGATTGGTAGAATGGATAAATAAATAGTATCTAACTATATGCTCTCTACAAGAGATTCACTTTAGAGTTAAGGACATGTATAGATTAATAGTAAAAAAATAGAAAATGATTTTACATGCAAATAGTAACCACAAGAGAACAGGTGTGGCTATACTAATATTAGGCAAAATAGACTTAGTCAAAACTGGTAGAAGAGACAAAGGACATTACATGATGATAAAAGGGTCAATTTACCAAGAAGATATAAAAATTATAAACATATATGCACCAAATACCTGAACTCCTAAATATATGAAGCAAACACTAACAGACTTGAAAGAGTAGTAAAAACTCTACAGTAATCAAAGGTTTTAGTATTCCACTTTCAATAATGGCTAGAACAATTGGATAGAGATCAATAAGAAAGTAGAGGCATGGTCACAGATTTTTTAAAAACTGACCTCAAAGAAAATTATTTAAGAATTTTTAGAGAGAAAGGGAGAGAGAAAAATGAAAAATATGTCAAATACACAGAGTATTAACTTTTTTTTCATACTTTTCAATAGCAGCTGAAGTCTAGAAGGCAATGGAGGAACACCTTCAAAATTCTGAAGAAAAATGATTCCAGCCTACAATTTCATACCTAGTCAAACTTTTCTTCTAGGTAGAACAAAATATTTTCAGACTTGTGTGGTCTCAAAATTCTTAATTTTTATACCCTTCTTTAGGAAACTATTGGAGGTTGTGTTGACCCCAAATGAAAGAGTAAATTAAGGAACAAATCATGGTCTGTAGGAAATAAGATATTCAACTAAGGAGAGAAGTGAAGGTAATCCCCAGGATGGGTGCAGTAGGGATTCTAGCATGTTGGCTATGTCTCAGTTACATAGAGCTATGTACTCTGTGAGAGACTTTCTCTGTGAGAAAGATGAAAGGGACAAAATAAATAGCTGATGTGCCTGAGTGTCTGGAGAGGAGATTTACATGATTTGTGACAAGTTTGGAATTTCCTATGGATTACATAGAAAACTAAGTTTTATGGGTTGAATCATATGTTGAAGTTCTAATGCCCAGTACCTCAGAATGTGACTGTATTTGGTGATACATTCTTTAAAGAGTTGATTAAGTAAAAATGAGGTCATTAGGGCTGGTTCCAACCAAATGTGACTTGTGTCCTTACAAGAAGAGGAAATTTGGATAATGGGAAATGCTTTAAACTGAAAATTAGTAGTCCAAATAACTTATTCAGAAGAATGACAGTAAATACGAAAATAATCCTCTTTAAGAGCTGAAAATGGTGGTTTCTAGGGAGATGGAACCAAAGATGCAATAGGGACTCTATTTACCCACCTATCTATTTATCTATCTTGTTGTAGAACTATTAAACAGTTTAACCACATTAATGTATAACACTGATACATACAAAACATAAAATATATGATATATAATATTTACTGGGTTATTTGTTACATTTTACAGAAGAAAAATTAACATTGTGGAGGAGCAGACTTACTCCTGTTGATTCATGAAGCATGATAAAGGATGAACCAGAATTTAAAATCAAAATTTAGGAGTCCCAACTCAGTATTCATTTTCAAAACGACATCATAAGACCTGGACTTTTCAGAACCTTGGAACTGGGAAGTTATTTTTAATTCTAACCTCTATGAAAGAGTTGAGAAGATTATGCCATAAGTATTAGACTCTACTGAGATGGCCGCTGCTTCTACTGTACAGGTTTTCAGAGACAACCATTAATTTTCAATTAAGAACCTTGAAGATTATTTAAGTCTTAAGTAGGGTTTAAAAGAAAATTTCAGTCCATTCCTGGGTAGTTATTTTAGTGCAAAAGCTATAAGTAGTGAGAATGCATACCTTTAGATTTTAAAAGTAAATAACTAAACTTTTATAAAAGGCAAACTATTGTCCTTCTCGACTAAAATAGCAATACATGAGTGTGGCATCATACCACTATAGGAAGAGCTGATATTTTCACTCTAATGCCCCCAATATGTATTAAATCAAAGGGTAGCTTTACTATACTTTTTGCTAATTGCAAGATAAAAGTATTAAAAATTAATTGAAATATCTGCATTTCTGTATACAATTATATGTGTATAATCAACAGAAAGAAATATTTCAAAATAAAGGTAATAAAGAGAGTTATGTAAAAGCACTCCTGAATTTTTATTTCTTGTGTCTATTTTTAAGCCTTTATGGCTCAGCCTAAAAACGCAACAAAAACAACAATCCCTAGATTTTAGGGGAATTTGGCCCAAGGCCAGGTTTACATTTTAGATCCCAACCACATACCATTCCGTTACCATCAATAAAAGAGTTGCAAAGTCAATCTGTAGCCTGGCCATTTGGCAGGATTTTCACCTTACTTTACTCATTCTACTAGGATTTCTTCTTTGCCTCTGGTAACAATGACAGCTAAATATTCATTTAGTCTGTTAACATCTTGCATGTACCAAATTGTGATTGTTCTCTGGTCACCAAAGTAATTTAACTAATATTAATGGAGAACTTACTATAGGTTAGGCATTATGTCAGATTCTGAGGAAACAATGATAGTGAATATAAATTATGTGTGCAAATCAGAGAGTTATGACGGACCAATTTATGGCCTATGTATGACGTCATATAAGGTGATGGGGTGGGGGATGGGTTACAAGTGGGATGGGAAATAGTGAGACAAGATGTTAAAATAGAAGGTTGCAACAAAGCCTGAAAGGTTTTGTATTCCATGATTTGGACTTCATCTTTCACTCTGAAGTTTTCAACCGCGAAACACATGACACACTTATTTGAGAGGGGTGTTACAATTGATGTTTCTGTTTGTTTGTATGTTTGCATTTGCATTAGAGTAAATAGAGAAGATTCATTATCTTTCTTTTTATGCCATTCATATCCAATTGCATTTGAGCAATAAAAAGCTGATATTTCAGATGCTATATTGAAAATTGTAGATGGAAATATGTAACACATATACAACATCATCTGCTGTATGTTAAAGAGGGATCTGCTGGATTTCCCCCCACCCCACTTTTAGCCTGTTCTGATAGCAACAAATGCCTTCATTTGAGAGACCTTCTCTTTTTTACCTCCTATAGTACTAGGAGCCACTAATCACAGAACACCACCTTGCTAGTCACATGGGTTTTTGTGTTATGTCTGGCCAATTATGATAAACCATTCATCTGGTCACAGTAATCATCACAGAAATGACTGTAACCAAAATTGGAGCCAACCTGATATGTCCTGAAGACAAGGATGCTTTACTATAGGGAGAGAATGAGGACAATAATCAAAGTGGATCTGAGAGATGGCACAGTGGGGATGAGAGGAGAAGGAACGGTAGACAGGGAGGGACACAGAGAGAGAGTGTGCATGCGTGTGTGTAAATATGTGTGCATATTCTACACAATACCCATATTTCTGGGAAGAAAAATGCTGAGAATCAATGATATAGAATTGGTCAGAAAATATTTAAAGTATTTAAGCAAACAATGATTTGGATTGTTAGAAAAATCATTTTGATAGTAATGAGAATTAGAATCAGGAAGCCTAAAGACCAAAAATATAAAACACAAAAACAGGGAAATCATTACTATAGTCCAGATGACGTTGATTTACTACGATTATTAGTTGTGAGAGTAGTAACCATTATTTACTGGGTCTTTACAATGTGTGAACTGTGTGCTAAATTTCTTTATGCATTATCTCATTTAGTTCTTATAACATCTCTGTAAGCAAAGTATCATTTTCACTTATCAGCTGAGGTTTAGGGAGATGAGGTAACTTGTCCAAGCTCATGCAGAGAGTAGTTAGTACATTTAGGATTCACATTAAAGTTCATCTGACCCCAGGACCCACGAACTGAAACACTACTCACCATACTTTCTGGATTATGAGGACTTCAACTAAGCAATGAAATTGAGTTTATGCAGAGGAGAATGAGTCAGCAAATACAGACTAGGTGGTACTTACAGGACTGGCTAACGAAAAATATGCTGCCATTTAAAGAGAGAATATAGAAGAGAAGATGGGGTCAAGAAGAGCTTTACATATTGTATTACAAGAATCTAGTATAGTCCATGGATGTATAAACTTATTATTTTTGTTCTCTTTAATGAAGTATTAATTATATGATGAGACAAATATTAATTTATGAATGTTACTAATTTTTTCTTGTAACCTAGCAAACATGATTGTGACTTTCTAATTTCTGAGGCTTTTTTCCTCTCACTGCTACCCATGGGTGGGGATCTGGGTTTGCCAGAGGATTCTTCGGGCTTTTATTATGAAGAATATTGAGGAAAGGTAAAATGTACAAGGGTTATAGTGATTCAGAGTATAAGTAAAGTGTTAGATAGTTTCGGTACAAGGCATACCACAGGTTTTGAGGTATAAGCAAAGGAAAATTTTGTAATACTGCTTTGCAGTAGGTATCCCCGTGATAATAATAAAAGAAAGCCATTAAAGAACGTGGGAACTCATTTGTGGTCGCAGGCCTTTAATCAATACCTTTTCTGTGACCCGACAATATGAATCAGGATTTTAATGGAGTTAAAATGAAATACTCTGTTAACCTTCATAGCAAGTAAAACTATTTCAAGTGGGTAGTTAAGAAATGTAGCTGTTAATGTGGTAAAGGTATACACATTTTTGGTTGTTGTATAGTTTCAACAGAAAAACTGGAAAATGGGGGTTATTTTCTCATATCCAAGGTTCAAATCAACATTATAATACCAGGGACAAATCAGAGAGTAGTTAAGGGCACCAACATACAGACAAGTTATGTACAGGTGTATAGGCTTTATCTGTTTCCAAAACCGACCTGTACTTAAAAATGAGGTTCCTGTAATTCTATCCTCAGTCAAGTGTTCACATTTCTTCTCTTTCCTACTGCCCACCTCCCTTATTCCAGGATTTCTCTGAACCTTGTCTCTTGGACCATGAGTTGAACTATTAATGTCTTTGAAATAAACACATTATATAACATCAGAAACGACAATCTCAAATTAGTTCTTGAAAATATCCTTAAAAAGGTCATCTTCTGCATTTTCAAAATGAAGCGCTCCCAAGCTAAAGTCTATGCCTGAACTACTTCCCTATGTCTGAAGTTACTGTAAGTTACCATAATAAATAGATATGTGGAACAGTTTCGTGTTGCTTAGCTAATCCTGCTGCTGGCAGTGAACAGAAAGAAACCAGAATAGAGAAAACTGGTAGGGGCAGTATTTTCTCACTCTGGACAAATTGCTGATGAGGTTTATTTCAGTTCCTACACTCAGAGAAAGTACTTAATGTCCAAAAGACTTGTGAATGGGATCCATGCAGCATTCCACATGCAAAATACAACTGTGCAGAAAAGTGGCATTTTCCACACGTTCAAATGAATTTGCTTCTGAAAGTCATGTGAACCCAAACCAAATTTTCCACCATCTTGTTCCAATGGCTGCAAATTTGGCTGATGTGGGGATTTGCTTGGTGACTATATTCTATCTTCTGTATTCTTTTTTCATAATTCATGTTCACATATATTTTGCTACTATAAGTTTTTAGTAAAGTGTATTGAGGTTCACCATCCCACAGTAATTTAAAACTCCCTTCTGCACATTAGGATATAGCTATCAATAGGAGTGATAATTTTCTTGTTGATGTTTCTAATTTACTCAAATTCCTCTTAATTTCTTGATCTTTCATCAACATTTTGTGGCCTTTGGGAAATTACTTCAAGTATCTTCACAGTTCAGAGAGTTGTAATATTTTTCAAAATGTAGTTTGCATACATATTGTTACAGTCCACATTGTCATATTCAAAAATATCTTATGAAATGAGAAACATAGACTCAATTCAATGGAAATATATTTCAAGATACTTTTTATGGTTAAACTCATGAATTCCCTGATTTATCATGAATTCTTGAATTATTCTTCCCTCTATACTTTAATGCAATTATAATATCTATGTCAGAATTCTGAATATACATAATACATATGCAAATTCACATAATTATTGTATATCTATCTTTTGTCTTGTGCCTTATCTCCAAAATTAGATTCTAAACCCTTAGTTGTCATTGTCAAGTTTTAAATTGTGCCACTATACAAGAAAGTGGCAAAAATTTATGTGAATGTTCAATATGTTAAATTAATTGTATGAATGTCAAAAACAAAAGTTATAATAAGTAAATGTAGCAGTGAATTGAGAAAGTGCAGAACACTTAAATTTCACTTTTCTCCTCATTGGGTACTAGAAAGCTTTTCAAAGCAGGCTGATTTTTCAGTGATCAGACATATACAAAATATTTTTTTTTGCAATCTTTTCTTACTAGTCAATTAAGTTTGAATACCTTTATTATATAAAATGCTTTCAGATCTTGAATTGAAATTCAATACTCTCTACAAGTAAGGTTAAATGTGGGAAAGATAATGTCTCTCTTTTTTCCCTATCTGGTTATAGCCTATTTAGAATAATAAAGAAATGCCCAGTACCAACAAAATAAGATGGAATTTCCAAATTTCATAGAAAACTTTCTCTGCATCCCATTTTGACTTTTCATGGGGATGACTACCATATTAGAAGTAGAATGGAATAGCTAGTACAGGGTTTAAAAAATTACTGTAACTTGGAAGTTATCAAAGTTTTTTTGACAGTTTCTTTGTATAATACAAGTCTGCTCTGGGGCATTCATTGTATCACTTCTAAGGTAAAGTGGATGTTAAGAGGATATCAAATCAGCCCAAGAGTTCATTAACCAAATTATCTTCCTCTTTTATACTTGTATTATTAACACATGTTACCTAAGGGCCTATAGGTGATTAATAGAACATATATTAACATATATGTTAATGGAAGAGCTGAAGGGAGGGATTGGAGGAGATAAAAAAAGGATCTGTGCAGATTAATTAACAAGGAGTGAGTTCTGAGTTCTACCATAAATATGCCTTGTTTATTCTAGTTAATCTTTGAATTTCCCTCCTATTAGCTTTTTGTTTTTCATTTATCATTTGGGAAACCCTCACCTAAATGGAATTTATTGTTACTTGAGATGTCTGCCACTTTATGCATGAGTGTAAGCTATTTAATCACACAAAAGCAAACTTTCTGATCTTGCTAAAATTTCACAGGTATTAATGTATTTATCTCGCTTTTAAAATAATCTGTTAAAATATAAATATAAAAATTTAAAACATTAAAATGAATTGGTCATTTATCATTAATATGAGTGTTTTTATCAGACAGTATATTGTAATAGAAGAATTGTATAGAGGTTTTGAGAGTGAAACTTTGGAACATTCCATTGATCATTATCGTTGGAAACAGGGAGGCAAATTTCAGTGACTTTTCAGTTTCACCTGGGGAGTCCTGCAAGAACTGCTATGGCATTAAAGTAAAATAGAATGCACCCCAAAGTGAAAAAAGAAACACGTAAAAACAAAAAGACAGTTGACTTTGAAGGACTGAAAAAGCATAAATCTTATATCTAAGATAAAATGGGACCAAGATGAAAAAAACAAAACTTTATTTTCCAACTACCAAATATTTATATTTTAAAAGTTCTTTCACATTAGAATTACCAAGGATATTCTTTTTAAACAGTGAAGCAAAAGTCAGACTATTAAATAACAAAAAATTAATAATTTTATCTACTTTCTTTTTTTTGTAAGCCTGAGATAAAAATTAATATTTAAAATGCATATTGGTTATCTAAATAAACACTTACTTAGCAAAAATCTATTTAAAGAGAACAGCTGTTTGTGCCTACAAATAAAATTTGTTCTTGAAAATTCTATGGTTATATAATGAGCACAATAATATTCATAATTCCATCTTTGCCAGATAATTTTTATGAAAGAAATTCATAAAATATTTTATGTTCAGTACTTAAATTTATTTTAAAAGTATCAAGTGTGATAAATTTCACTTATTTACCTTAGTTACTAACCACAGAGGCTTGGATAGTGTACCCCAAAAGATACGTCCGCATCTTAACTCCTAATACCTATGATTGTGACCTTATTTGGAAGTAGAGTCTTTGCAGATGTAATTCAGGATCTGAAGATCATCTTGGATTTAAGTGGGCCCTAAATCTAATGACTGGTGGTTCTACAAAAAAACAAAAAAAGAGAGAGGAAAGTTTGGGACACAACACAGAATCACAGAGAGAAGGTGGCTATGTGGAAATCCATGTGAACATAGAGGCAGAGACAGTAATTACAGTATGTACTAATTACAAGTCAAGGAATTCCAGGGATTGCCAGAGCCAGCAGAAGGGAATGGACAGATTCTCTCTCAGTCTCCAGAAGAAACGAACCCTCCAGGACTGTAAAACAATAAATTTCTGTTTTGTAATGCCATCAAGTTTGTGACAATTTATTATGGCAGCCCTAGAAAATGAGTACACTGACATATAAGACAATCGTCTGGTGTTCTGCTTATTAAACCATATGCTAATCATACCTGAAGTTATTAGGGAGTGAATATCTTCCCTTTGTATTTATACATGAGAAGCTTACAAGTGTAAGAAGGAGGTTCTTTTAGACGGTTTTTACAGTTTCTTAGCGAGGATAACCAGATCAAAGTTTTGGGTTTATCCCCACTCTACTGGTAACCATACGAAAACTAGGAAGTTAAGCCACATGACTAAGGTCAATAAGCAAACTGGTGCTAAGACTGGAAAAGTGCCAGTACATTTTAAAAATAGTTCTCCTACCCTCTAATCTCTCTCTCTCCCTCTCTCTGTCTCTCTGTCTCTCTCCCTCTCTCTGTCTCTCTGTCTCTCTCTCTCTCTCACACACACATAACACACACGTACTTTCCCAAGTATCTGAATATGAATGACCCTGGTAAGATATCTTATAGTATTTGCCTACATGCAAATTAAAGGAAAAAAAAGATGGAAGTTAGAAGTTATTGGGACTAACAAAGGACCTTGTTAAGTTTACTGATTACGAGGCTCATCTACAAACACAAATACACATCAATCATATTTCTCTACACTAGAAATATGCAGTAGAAAATGAAATTTTAAAATCCTGTCAGAGATATCAACTACCTTAGAAAAATTCTAACAAATGATGTGTAAGGCACAGCAGATGCTAAAATGTTTTGAGTGAGATTAAACCCAAAGAAAATAAATGAAGAAAAATACAATATTTATGGATTTTAAGAAAGCCAGTATTAAAAAGACCTCAATTACAGCAGTTTGATCTGTAGATTCAGTGCAATCCCAATCAAAATCTCGACAGAGGGGGATGTGTGTGTGTGTGTGTGTGTGTGTATGGGGGGGATGGAGGGAGGGGGAGAGAGAGAGAGAGAGAGAGAGAGAGAGAGAGAGAGAGAGAGAGAGAGAGAGACTTTTTTAGTTAGTTCTCAAATTTATTTGAAAATACAAAGAGCCAGCAATAGTCAGGACAGCTTTGAAGGAGGCCGGAGAATGGAAGGAAGGAGTTGCTCTACTGGTTATCAAGACTAATTACAAAACTACTATAACTAAGGCAGTTTAGTATTTGCTTACTTGTCATATAGACCAATGGAACATTATTATAAAAGTCAGACAGATCTACATCGGTATGGACAGTTTATTTACGGCAAAGGTGGCAGTGCAGAGTAGTGAGGAAAAGAGTTATTTTAATAAATGTTGTTGGTTCAACTTCATCTCCATATAAAAATACAAAATGAAATTTGACTCTACATCACTCCATGTAAAATAGTAAATTTCAAGTGGATTATAGACCTAAATGTGAAAGACGTGACAATATGCTTCCAAAAAATAATATTGGAAGAGTAATTTTATTGTTTTGAAGAGAAAGAAAAGAGTTAAGTGGTAAGCATTAATTACAAAAATATTTGATAAACTACATTAAATTAAAAACTTATTTATCAGAAGACACCATGAAGAGAGTAAAAGGTAAACTACAGAGTGGGAGATGTCCATAACATATAAAACTCTCCTGCACATCACCACAAAAATGACATATAATCCAAAAATAAAAAAGCAAGTGACTTGAGTGATACCTCACCCAAAAGGATAATCAAATGTTTAATACACATATTCAAATGTGCTTAGCCTCATTAGTAATCAGGGAATCACAATTTAAAGCCATAATGTTACTTCACAGCTACCAGAGTGACTATAGTAAGAAGACTGACAAGTCTTAGTGTTGGAGAGGATGTAAACACCTGGAACTCATACACTGTTTGTGACATTGCACATCGATAGAGACACTTCTGAAAGAAGTTTGACATTATCTTCTAAAGTTGAACAAATGTATATCGTATGACAATATATGCTCAACCAAGCACACGTATGCACACATGCCCAAAAGTCCTGTGCAAGAATATTCACAGGAGATGTCTACAAAGATGTTCAGCTTTCTCTGCAATAAACAAAAGCTGAGCATAACCAAATGTCCATCTATACTAATGTGAATAAATGGTATAGTCATACAAATTCCTTTGTATTTCAAAGTATTCTGCAAAGAAAATAACTGAAATACAACAACTGTATGTGCTAACATGAATAAATCACACAAACAATGCTAAGAAGTCAGACACAAAAAACAACATATGCCTGATTCCATTTATTTAAAATTCAAAAGCAAATGAAACTAAACTGGAGTGTTAGATTTGAGTCAGCGTCTAACTTTAGAGTAGAGGGAGGGAGTAATAATTAAGATGTGAATCAAGGATAGCTTCTTGGGTACTGGCAATATTCTATCTTTTGACCAGCTTGGTGGATACTCAGATATTCACTGTGTGATAATTCACCGAGATATATGTTTACTGACACTTTTCTGCATGAGTGTTACAATTAAATAAAAATATAAAATACTGGAAAAAATATGTAAGTCAAATGCTAACCGAGTATCATTTTCTTAATATCCGACAAAACATATTTTTAAGGCAAATGGAAATTCTAGAGAGAAAGAGGGAATACTTGCCTTTGTATATGTTATATTTGAAATGTTTATTGGATCATATGGAAGATCTATCTGTAATTGTTTGAGAAACCTCCAAATTGTTACCCAAACTGGTTGTACTAATTTACAGTCCTACCAACAGTGCAGTAGTGCTCCCTTCTCTCCGCACCCACACCAGAATTTGTTATTCACTGTCTTTTTGATTATAGCCAGTCTAACTGGAGTGAGGAAGTATGTCAATGAGGTTTTAATTTGGATTTCCCTGATGACTAGTGATGTTGAGCATTTTTTCATGTATCTGTTGGCCATTTGTATGTCTTCCTTTGAAAAATGTCTATTCAGCTCCTTTGCCCATTTTTTAATTGGGTAATTTTTTTAATGTATAATTGCTTGACTTCTATGTATATTCTGGATATTAGTCCCTTATCGGATGTATAGTTGGCAAAAATTTTCTCCCACTCTGTGGAATACTACTCTGCCATAAAAAAGAATGAAATACTCCCATTTGCAATGTGGATGAACCTGGAGAAACTTATGTTGAGTGAAACAAAGAACAGAGGGATAAATACCTCATGTGCTCACTCATATGTGAGAGCTAAGAGAGAAAGGAAGGCAGGAAAGAAAGACCACAGTAGTGCTGTGATCCAACAGAGAGAGGCACATTCTTAGGGCTACAAATTGGAGTTGAGGGGACAGGGGGAAGGGGAGAGAGATTGGGGGATAAGTGGGAGGGGACAAAGGGTACAAAAGTAATTTCTGGTAATGGATATGCCCCCAGTATGAATCTGGCCCCCACATCATGGGCAGGAGGGGGGACAATCAGCTTTGTATCTCATAAATATTCATAATAAATAAATAAATAAAAAGAAATGTTTATTATATCTCATATAGAAATGTTAAGGAGTCATATGGATATGAGTCTGCAACTCATTGCAGAGGTTAGCTGCAGAAACTACGAAGTTGGGAGCCATCAGGATAGAAAGCATCCATAGCCAGCAAATAGACTGTATAGACATAGGTGAGATCAGACAAGTAGAGATTGTATAAGGATAAAAGAAGTCCAATGATAGAGCCTAGGGGGTATTGGCTGTTAAAAAAAGAAGAAACAAATGAAGTGAAATTAATCAAATATTCACATTCTTCAGCAGATAGTGATTAAGGTTGCCCCTAGTTTTGTTATCATTTCTACTTAGGCAATTTTAAATACATTTTTTAGATCTCCATTTTTAAAAATTGGTTATGAATATTCATGGCATACAAAGCAAATTGTCACCACTTGTGCCTAAGATGTGATGGCCAGATCCATACTGGCAGTATGCCCATTATCACAAATTGTGATTATGCCCCATGTACCCCACCCAATTATCCAAACCACATTGAAATATCATCTCACCCCAGTTAGACTGGGCATAATCAAAAAGATGGTGAATAACAAATGCTGATGAAGGTGTGGAGAGAAGGGAACGCTCCTGCAGTGTTGGTGGGACTATAAGTTAGTACAACCACTATGGAAAACAGTATGGAGGTTTCTCAAACAACTACAAATAGATCTTCCATATGATCTAGCAATCCCACTTCTGGGTATATACCCAAAGGAACAAAAATCATCATGTCGAAGGGACACCTGCACTCCCATGTTCACTGCAGCTCTGTTTACAATAGCCAAGATATGGTACCAACCTAAATGTCCATCGATGGATGATTGGATAAGGAAACTTTGGTATATAAACACCATAGAATACTACTCTGCCATAAAAAAGAATGAAATACTCCCATTTGCAGCAACATGGATGAGCCTGGAGAAACTTACGTTGAGTGAAATAAGAAAAGCACAGAGGGATAAATACTGCATGTACTCACTCATGAATGGGAGCTGAGAGAGAAAGAAGGAAGGAAAGAAAGACCACAGTGGTGCATTGGACTTGCAGAGGGAGAGAACATACCTAGGGATACAAAGTGGAGTGGGTGGGGGAAAGGGGTTGGGGAAGGAGGTCAGGGATAGATTTGCATTTGGAGGACAATAGATTTTTCAGCTTCCAGTGTATAATATAGCTCTACTGTGCTGAGTCTGGGATTTCTTCTGTCACTATTCACTGTTTCTACAATCAGCAGAATTACAGGATTCTGTTACTAGAATCTTCTTGTCTCCTTCCCTACCTGAATGCTTTAATTATTGGACTTAAAGCCCCTCAGAAGAAACATGCCACACTCAGTACCTACTCCTCCTCCCACATGTCCTTGCACAGGCTTTCTGTACTATTTATTTTATTTTAAAAGGGAAGTATAAATATTGAATTGGGATGAGTATCAGTGCTCTAAAACCATGTCAATGCTGTATATAATGGAATGGTTACAAAGATGGGATGGTCTGTGTTCTGATTCAGTCTCTGAGTCAGACAGCAAAGGTGTGAAGTGACTTCTTACTTGTTTCTAGTCATCTTTACTTTTATGAGGTGAAGCCTAGGTAGACATTTCTTTAGTAAGATTTCCTGACATTATATTTAATGGAATTCCTTCTGGATACTGAATAAAAAGATTTTAAAAATAGTTTGGACTTTTGCTCTTTAACCTTACTCTCACCCATGCGCACCCATGCTAATGTACTGCTTCTGAAAGTCTCTTTCAGATCATCTTCCCTGTAACTGTCCTGGACTTCAAGTCTGTCAAGTACCATCAAATAGGACCTAGCAAACACAGGCCATTTGTTTGCCTCACATCTGGCTCCTTGTCTAGAAGGGCAGTACACACAAGTTAAATGTAATTTATAGATTATATAAGAGGAAATAACTGCTAAGTTGGGAAGATGAAGAGTTTTGACCTTATATAAAAGAAAATATACACTTCGTTCCTTTGATACTTTTTTTTTTTTTATCTCACACATGTGCAACAAGTAGAAAATGCTTTACAAATCACTGAGACAAAGGAAAGGTGATCATATCCACAGGATGTATGACTGGGCACCTGTAGTGTGATGAAGTTGGGATACCAGGTGTAAGTCTATGCTTTATTGCCAATTACCTGCATGACTTTAGGCTGGCAGCACAGCATAGTTGACCAGCAAACATTTAGAAACAGCCAACTTCCAAACATAACTCAAAAAGACTTTGCGTTGGGAGTATTGAATAAGATAAAAGATATGAAATGATATCAGAAACCATAAATAGTGTAAAATATTGTTAATAATTCTTAAATTATTTACACTTTTTATCATTTCTGGATAATACAGGCATAGTGTTAACTGTTATATAGGTCAAAGCTTCACAAGAAACTCTATAAACCATTACAGTAAATATTGGATTTTCTTTCCAGCACCTATTAATACCTTTTCTTCTAATGACCTTTCAACATTCCTCCAAAGGACTGTCCCCCTACCCCAAGTGCTTTTCCTGTAGTTGACTTTACATCAGCTTATTCATTTAGCTATGTAAATTGTTTGCAGAATGAGCCCATGACTACATCACAGACAAGGGAATATAATTTTGGATGGAATACTGAACCAAGACTTTCCTCTTTTCCTAATACACATGAGCTTGAAAGAATGCTATCCCATTAGCAAATTCCCTTGCAGCCAGGCAGGAAAATGGAGCTTACCCAGAGGAAGCAGAGATGAAGGATGGACCCTGGGAAATAACATGCATTCTGAATAAAGTTGCACCTGAATCTGCCACTTAAACCTGCAGGATTTCTATGGATAGAGATGATATCAATATCTCATATTGATACCTGAAGCTCAAGAACATTAAATAAGTTCTCTAACTTCTCTGAATGCCATTTATATACATTAGAAGATCCAGCTATTGAAGACAGAACTATATAATATGAATTCCAAAGTCTGTTTTGAGTGCTCTACTTAGATGTGTAAAATTAACTGCTCAATAAATGTGTATGTGTATGTGTGTGTGTTCAATATTGAAGATCAGCTTTGTTGTGATGACATAATCTAAACAATGTTTCTCACTTTAGGAATATTTTCCAAAGAGGAGAATACTAGAAACAAATGGGATGAGAAAATTTTTCTTTTTAATAGATGGATTTTATTTATTTAAATAAACACAAAGTCCATTCATGTGGTATTTAACCAGAATTGATCTCAAGAATTGAAAGAACATAAATTCTGTAAAATTATTTGATATACTGAAAGTACATTTGCAATTTTATACCCCAAAATATTTTTAATGGGACACTCAGAATGTACGTTGAACTCTATCATATTTGTATTTGGAATAAATTTATTGCTTTTAGATATTATCAGCCTTTTTTTGAGAGTTGTAGGAAGTTGTGAATTGCTAAATGATTGAGACCAGTCCAGACCAATGATGCACATTTTGAATGTTCTAATAAGTTGAATGTAATTAAGTAAAAAGCGTCTATGGGCAATTGCATTGATTGTGATACAGAGATGACTGATGTGATAATTGTCTCTGTGAATCCATTTGCTGTCTCCAGGTGAAACATGATTGCTTGGAAATAACAAATGGCATTGTCTAAGTCACCACAAATTCTTGGATGACACTATGATGAGGCTCAGTAACACTGAGAAGTAATACAGGGAAACCTAACAATGGAGCCACCAGTTAGATAAAATATTTTGCCAATGTTTTTGGTTAATTTCACTGAAAAATCTAAATGCACAGATAACACCAGGAAAGGTCCTGTGTCAACTGTGAGATTCACAACCTTCTGTGTCTAAACTAAACCTCCTGAAATCTCTACAGAAGTGCTGTCTGGCATTTAAACATGTATTTTTTAAAGAGCACAGTTGTGATTGTCAGGGCTATTGAAGACTTCTTCTCAGAGTCATAAGTCAATAATCTGAAGAGAGGTTTATATTTTAGATGTTGGGTGTCAATTGCTTCTGTCAACATTGTATTTGCCAGGAAAATCTGTCATGTAGATATGATAATGTGACAGCTCTGAGCATTGTCTCATGGATCAAAAAAAAGTGTGTATGGACCAAGTGGCAATATAGTGTCTCAGAGAATTTAGAAAAGAAGAAGAAAAGAAAAATGAAGAATAAAACTTTAATGCCTATAGGACTTAATTTTCTTTCCACAATAAAAGCACAGTCAATATTATTCAATTATTCAAAGGAGAGTGAGAAGTACAAAGAAAAGTCCTGTAGAGCAAAGCATGTCCCTCATCCTAGTGGGTAAACAGTGTAGTTACTAAAAATGATTTTGAATTATAGATGTTTCCTCTAGCCCTTGACCTTGTAAAAGTGAGTGTTTATAACAAAAGACCACGATGCTACTTCTGTTTGCATATCAAAAAAACACGGAGGAATGAAGAACATCTAAAAAGTCCCTGCCTACAATTTCAGGTAGGTATGGTTTAGGCTTCAAGTAACACAATACCTAACTAATACCTGCTCTGGCAACATACATGTCAATTTTCTCACTTTGTAGAAGTTTGCAAAAGGCAATTATGGGACTGATGCAGCAGCCTCCTGCTCTTCTCTTATTAGATTTTCATCTTCAGACTGTGTCATTGTCACACGATACATGCCACAATCCCAGTGTCACATCTTCACACCAGTTATCTGAGCACAGAGAAGGGGCGAACAGAATAGGCCTTTCTTTTTAAGAGAGAGGAAAACCTTTTTCTGGTGCCTGAAAAATTGCCTTTTGCATTGCATTGGTTATAATTGTGTCACATAGTATCCTGGATTGCAAAAGAGGCTGGAAAATAAATATCAAAAACTATACGGTCTTGCCAGGCTTGTCTTAATTATGATTCAATCCATGGTGCTGAGCACATTGCTTTGCTGAAGAAGAGTAGGGCTCAGTGAGTAAAAATGAAAGGCAAAATGGCAAATGGTAGGCAATTACAATGTTTGTGACAGCTACCGAGTAACTATTAGACTTCTACTTTCTCTATTCCATTGTACCTCATACATCCCAACTAGCCTGTTCATGAAATTGGCCTAAACACTCAACTTGATAACTAGGATGTATGAAAGAAAAGAAAAAGTGACTTAACTAATTCACACTAGTTATTGAATAAGGTTTCAAATAAGAATACTGTAGTGGGTTGAATGGTGGCTCCAAAATGATATGTCCACATTTTAATTTCTGGAAATTGAATGTTACCTTGTTTAGAAGAGTCCTTGCAGATGTAATTAAGAACCTTGAGATGAAAAGATCATCCTGGATTATTCAGGTAGCCCTAAATCTAATGACAAATGTCTTATAAGAAACACACAGGGGGAAATTGACAGAAAAGGAGGAGGCAATGTGATTGCAGAGGCAGAGATTGGAGTAATGCCATCACAAACCAAGAAACACATGGAGCCACCAGAAGCTGGAATTATCAAGGAAAGAAATCCTCTCTAGAGACTTCGGAGAAAGCCAGTTCTTGCTGATACCTTGATATCCAGCACTGGTTTCCTGAACTGTGAGAAAATAAAATTTTGTTGTTTTAAACCACCAAGTTTGTGGCATTTTGTTATAGCAACCTGAAGAAATTAATATAGATACCATAATAGATACAGCAATGTTGCAATATTTTCTCGCAATGCCCTGGTCAACAGAATAAGATTTAAAAAAAAGGAAATAAAATCTAACAAAGCTAAAGATAAATTATTACAAATAATAAGAGAGAGATAGGCAGGATTGCAATATATAAAATTAGTACACAAATCTCCACTGCATTCCAAAAAGCAAAGATTTATTATGGTATCTAATAGAATAGCCTCAAATATAATATAATGACATAACTATGGGGCAAAACTGACAAGTCTCACGATCTACTTGGATATTTCAATATACTCCTTCCACATGCTAGTAAGTCAAGTAGACTAAAACAAGTAAACAAAAACTCTCAAATAATTAACTCATAGGTAAAACAAAAAGATCATAATAAAAATTTACAAATTTGCAGAACTGAAAAAAAATTCTACCTACAAAAACTGTGATACAGAATATGCAGTAATTTGAAGGAGACTTATAGTCTTCACGTAATCATGTTAGACAAAGAAGAAAGAATGAAAGTTAAAGAGCAAAATAAAAAGTTATAAAAAGAACAACATATAGAACTAAATAAAATAGCTGGCAAGAAAGAATAAAGGTAAGAACAAAATGAATTAAAGAGAAATAAAGATACGATAGGGATGATACTAAATCAGTCTTTTTTTGAAAAGGCTAATAAAAATTATACAAACCAATGCTAAGAGCAATTAAAAAAACAACTAAATGCTTTTACACATGATAAGGAGACAATTACACAGAAAAAAATTTAAAGGAGAGAAAAGACAACATTATGTTAACAAATTTGAATAATGTATTAGTCTGTTTCTGTTGCTTATAGCAAAATACAAGGAACTGGGTATTTTATAAAGAAAAAATTTATTGCTTATAGTTTCGGAGGCTGGGAAGTCCAAAGTCCAGGGAACACTTATGGTGAGGGCCTTCTTTGGTGGTGGCCCCACAGCAAACCAGAGTTCTCATATGGTAGAAAATGGCACAGCAGAGAGATACTAACCTCTCAGCTGCTATTTTATTAAAGCCCTCAGAAACACGACCCTGACCACCACTTTTAATTCATTCAATAGGTATGGTCCTCAGAATCTAATCACCTCTTCAAGGCCCTACCTTTCAATTACCGTAATAGGATTTCCCACCTTCTTAACAGTCACAGTGGGGATCAAGCTTCTAATACATAAAACTTGGGGGACACAATCCATAATAAGCACTTAAACAAAACAAATAAATTCCCAGAACACAAACCTTATCAAAACTGAATTAAGTAAAAACAGAAAGCCTTTAACAAGTAAATGTATGGAAAGACAAAATTATTTTACACATAAAATCATCAGTGCCCAGATATTTACTAACAAGTTTTTCCAGACACTAAAGAATTTCCTTCTGTGATAGCATACCTAGCAAAAACCTAGAGCAAACTTATTCCTACTGGTGAAATTTTAGAATTGCTGTTGAAGTTAGGGACAAGAAAGAGATGTTCATCTCATTCATAACAACAGCTAGATACTATTTATCACAGAAGGAAGTTCCCCTTCTTTATCTAGTTGAGTTAAATTTGCACTGAATTTATACAGTTGGTTAGGTTTCATTTTATTTAATCGATTATTATGATTTACAAATACAGATTTTCTAATAGATTAAGTAATCCTTATATTTTTTGTGAGAAACTCAATTTGATATTATGTTTGAAATACAATGTCAGATCCGTTTATTAACATTTTTAGAGGACTTTTTTTCTTCAGGTGAGATTGACCTGTGAATTTTCTTCATTCCTTCCTCCCTTTCTTTCCTCTTTTTGCTTCCTTTTTTTTTTTGGTATCAAATTAGAGTTTGTACTAAGTTAAATCTGTTCTTTAGGGTCTAGAAGAACTTGTCAGTAAATATTCAGTCCTGTGCTTTCTATTTGTCTCATTTTTAAAAAACTTATTTTTGCTCCAATCTCAGCTTTTGGGGATTGACTGTGTTCTTCATCAATCTCTTACTGATTTGTAAGTCAAACGTTCTATTTCTATTCTTTTAGTAATTACTTGGAACTTTACTTGTATGCTTAACTTAATAATAATTTTTTAAAAAATCAACATTTTAACCCATAACTATTAAAAATAAAAGAACTGAGAATATCTCAGTGCTACATCCTGATTTACACATTTTTCAATAGTTTAATGCACCAGATTAGATTAGATTTTTTCTTTTTATATTTGCTTACCTACTTACTTTTTGATTAGCATTCCTTTTTGCTTTAAGGCCCTAGGATTATTTTTCATCTTTCTGAATTTCAAACTTATTTTAGTAATTACTTGATTGTGTCGTGGTGTTAAATTTTTTCAATTTATCTTAAAATGCCCTGATTTGATTTTTGTTCCTGAAATACATTTTTTTAATACCTGTGTATGCCACTAGTCATTTTCTCTTTTCACTTTAAATATCTTATTCTACTACCTCTCTGGTTTCCATAGTTATTGTTACAAGACCTATGATTTTTTTCAATAGTTGTTTCTATTTAGGTAAATTTTACGTTTTTTTTTTAAAAAAAAACACTCTTTTTTGTTTTGTACATTTCTTTTTATCTTGCTGAGTATTCATTGTGCTTTCTTATCAGTGGTGTTAAATCTCTTATCAGATCTAAAAACTCTCAGACATTACCTGTTTAGGTACATATAGCCTTTGCTCTTTTTTTCTTCTCTGGTGAGATACCATTTAGATCTTCTATCTTCTATATATATATATTTTTTTTATCTTTTTCAATTTTTCCTCTGCTTTTATCTTTAGCTAGATTCTGGGAAATCCCCTCAGATCTATCTTCCAGTTCTCTAAATCGCACTTCAGCTCTATCTAATCTGTTATTTACCCTAATTATTTGCTTTTTATTTTTAACAATTTCATTTTTTATTCCTTAGTTTTTCTATTTTAACATTTACTGGCACATATTTATGGAGTACAATGTGTTGTTTCAATACATCCATATATTGCACAATGATTAAGGCTTGTATTTTTTTCATTTTTTTTTTCATATCCGCAACCTCATTTTCTGATGATCTTCATTGTTTTCTCATTTTGAGATTTTGTTTTATTTTTAAAAGCATTTTATATGAAGGTATTTTATATTTTGTGCCTTATAAATGTAATATTATAATTGCTTGGGGATACAGATTTGGTGGTTGGCTGGTATGGGGATCCATGTGGTTTATAATTTTATCTGTTAATTTCCACTCATGGACATTGATTATTTGTGTATTGGGTGGTCTTAAGTTGTGATCTCATATTTACTTGGTTTTATTTGATGGGAATCCTGGGGGCCCAAAAAGTAATGCTCTCTTCCAGCTATGTATTATGTTTAATTCTACTGGAGGCCACTGAGTGCTATTATCTTGATACCCTTTGAGTATAACTTGAAGGTAACTGCCTAATGAAACAGTCTTTGATTCAACTGCCTCAACTTGCTACAGGACAGAGTTAGCTCCCTGAAATCAGCACTGCTCTATGCATTTTTCCTTAGGTAATCCTATCGTATGCTCAGTAAACTTTTTTGAGGTTTATATTACTATTTAGATGTGTCATAGAGAGGGACCACAGCAGTTTCTATTACTTTGTGCAAGCGCAGCAGTTCGTACATATACATGCTGTCACCTCCATGCCCAGATAAAATCTACATGTTTTATTGTGAAAAGGCTTCTCCAATTGATCTAGTCTGCCATATTAGAAGACATCCATACTTGTTTCCTACTACAGTCTGAGTATCCCTTATCTGAAATGCTTGGGACCCGAAGTTTTTCAGATTTCAGACTTTTTCACATTTTGGAATATTTCCATATGCATAATGAGAATCTTAGTAATGAAATCTAAGTGTAAACATGAAATTCCTTTATGTTTCATATAAACCTTATGTATATGGCCTGAAGGTAATCTTATTAAATGTTTTTAATAATTTTGAGCATGAAACAAAACTTTGACTGTAACCTGTCACATGAGGTCAGGTGTGGAATTTTCCACTTGTGGTGTCATGTTGGTGCTCAAAACGTCTCAGATTTTGGAGCACTTTGGATATCAGATTTTTGGATTAGGATCAAAGATGCTCAACCTATATTATTTCCACTTAACTGAATTATGGAAGGAATTTTATCTTATATTCCACAGCTCTAAACTAGCAATGTAAGTCTACTTGTACATTTCCTACACTCACATTTTAATATGTAAAACAAGTTTATATCCCTGAAGTTCAATATTATGACATTATAAACTATGTCATGACATATCTATTTTCTTAGAACGAAATTAAAAGGAAAGACTGGTATTCTCAGAACTTGGGACTCAAACTCATATGATAGCAGAAACAAAACAGGTAAAGTTAATGAGTAAAATGGGTCTAGCATAAACTTGTCACAACATATCTTCTCTGTAGTAGGGGAGTCTGTACTTCATTCTAATTAATTGATGCTAAGAGAATGTGATACTAGTTTTGGTAGGTCTTATAATTACTTTTTAAGACAAACTGGATTTCTGATTTTGTTGTAATAAGTCTCACTGTTTGTATGTATCAAACACTCATTTCATGTATTTGAAAATACTACATTAAGCAAAGAAAACTGAAAAAAATTAGACTGTAGTTTAATGTTATTTACCTATAATTTAAAATTTTTGTACTATGAGGCTCTTTAGAAATCATCTCTGTAACATAAACATTTCACATACCTAAAGTTTATGACCTACCTAAAGTTCAGATATATTGAGAAAATCATAACACTATTTGATGTCAAAATTCTCTTTGGCATGTTGGAATAGTGACACCTAATCGCCTCCCCTTTCAAGTTCCAAGATCCAACTCGACAAAGCAAGTGAAATTTAAAATAATCGCATAAAAGTCCCCACTACTAAAATGCTCTTGAAACCTTTTATTTGTACCACATATCATCCTATTTAATTTAAATCTAGCATAACAGCAAGAGTTTGAGTCTGGCTGCTACAAAAGTATTAGTTTATAACAAATATAGAAAGTTCAGTATCTATGTTTATAAACCAAAAATCATCCTAGGATATTATGTACTACTAACCGACAAGTCTGGATAAAGTGATCTTCATTACTAACGACACTTTAGGTACACTATACATTGTTGACAGTAGCCAGTTAGTTTCAATTCATGACTTTTACGAGGTCTTATTATCAACAATATTTCTGTTAAGTTACCTGTAAATTCTTCATTGGAATCTGAACATACAATACATACAAATTCACACTCTTTTGTGTACATTGACCTAAACGAACTGCAATTTGTTATTAACAAGATTTGAATGGAAACCCTTTGACATTGCTTAATTAAATATTTATGTGAATATTTGTTAATTTAACAATTCTTATTTACCTACAATAGGTAAGATAAACTACTAGGCACAGTAGTGAGACTATAATGAGGGAGATAAGACATCATGATGTCATGGTGTCAAGGTTCAGCTTTTATATTGTTAAGAGTGAATATTTGTTAATTTAACAATTCTTATTTACCTACAATAGGTAAGATAAACTACTAGGCACAGTAGTGAGACTACAATGAGGGAGATAAGACATCATGATGTCATGGTGTCAAGGTTCAGCTTTTATATTGTTAAGAGATTGTAAGTGTTGAACAAATCACATTACCAACACAGGTTTCAAGGTTCTTATGTGTGGAATGGAGATAATAATGGCATTTGGTGCTGTGTGGCTTGGATGATAATGAATAGCATAGCATGTTCACATTTAGAAAGTGATCAGCAGATATTAGATAGAATCAAGAAAAATTCATTATGCATAGTCTCTCATTTATTTTATACAACAATACCATGGGATGGGTACTATTATTACACCCATTTTACAGGCAAGGAAACTAAAGCTCAGAGAGATTAAGCAATTTGCCAACTGTCCCATTAGTATATAGCAGAGGTAACTTTATACCTTGCCTAATTCTAGAGCTTTTACTTTTCTTTTTACTATTTTAACCTCCAATTATACAGCATGATGTGTAACATAGTATTTAAATGCCAAATGGCCCTGACAATGAGTGATAAGTGACAACGAAAAGGGAAAATGGTGATAAATGAAAACTTCATAGAGTAGGTAGGCTTTTTCTTGAAGAGGAGGGAAAAAAATGAAGTATTTGGTTTAACAATGGGGGAAAAAAAATCACAAAGCAGAAAATGTGGTACGTGTCAAGTTGTATTTTGCAAAAATGACCTTGGCAATATTATCAGTTTGGGAGTTGCCATGGTCTTCCAGAACCTTGACACTCTCTATCAAGAGGTGGATTTTATTTGTCCTATTCTTCAAACTCACTGTACCTTTGTGATTACTTTAACATTAAAATAAAAAATAAGTAAAACTTTTAGAAACTTTTCTTTCATATATGTGTTAATTTGAATCCAAACTCTGCCCTTTTTCTTTCATCATGAGGGCTTGACATATTTTATTTTCATCCATTTTCAGAAACTTATATACATGTGTTGACCTCACAAATCTATGAATACTCCTGTGATTAAAAGATAAGACAATATATTTTATAAATAAATTTTTATTTAACAAAAACATTCCAAGAAAATAAAACCACTGATCCTCTACCCTAAGACTATCCAGGAGAATAGTCTATTAAATATTAGGACTTTATGGTATTGTCTAATTTTGAACATTGTTTATCTACTAAAGCTGTGGAGTAGCTTCCTGGGAGATGACAAAGTTGTTATGAGTGTAGACTTTGCTGCCACAGACCTGAACTTTGCTTTGTAGTAGCAGTGTGGTCTTAGACAAGTCAATTCACCTCTCTAAATATAACAGTTCTCATTTGCAGAAGGATGTAATTAGAGTACCTACATCACTGGACTGTTATAAAGATTAGATAATATTACACAGATGAAAAATTTAGCATAGTATGGAGAAAGCAAATGATCAATAAATATAAAATACTAACAAAAAGGACTAATGATTGTGAACAACTTCTAAGAGCATTGTGCTATCTTTTGTAGTTCTGGAATCAAACATTCTTTATGAGAATGTGACAAATAGATATATCAAGGATAGTTGTATGTATTTTTTTTCATTATTTCATCCATTTGAAATTATTATGGAATATCAGGCACTGTTCTAGATCCCAGGTGTTTATTGGTGTGGAAAACACAGTGTTAACCTTCATGAACTTCCAGTTTAGTGAGTAGGATAGAACAATAAAAAGTCTATCTGAATGTGTTTGTATCAGGCACTGTTCTAGATCCCAGGTGTTTATTGGTGTGGAAAACACAGTGTTAAGCTTCATGAACTTCCAGTTTAGTGAGTAGGATAGAACAATAAAAAGTCTATCTGAATGTGTTTGTTGATAAGTACCGTGCAGAAACTAGCAGGTTGAAGCAGAGTCCTACCAGGATAGGGTTGTACAAATAATGACACAAAATAAGCAAGGCCCTTGCCATGTAGGACCTCATAGGTCATAGTAAGGATTAGAGATTTTATAATATGGCAAAAGAAGGCCATTTTATGATTTTATGCAGAAAATGACAAACTCTGTTTTATATTTTTCAATGAACTTTTTGTTTCCTAGAAAGAGCTTCTTTCTAGGGGGACAAGGAAACAGGGAACCAATAAGGGAAGGAAGTTGCAGCAATAACAGAACGTACGTGTATAGTAGTGGCGATGAGGAGAAATGAATAGATTTGAGAAATATTTATAAGTTATAAATCATAGGGGTGCTGATAGATTAGATATGGGTATGTAGGGGGAAGCAGTTAAGATGACAGGACAAAACAAAGAACGATTCCAGTTCTCTCTAGAAACCTGAGGAAACCTTGGCAACACAAACTGACATAAATAAGATTGAGGGGGAAACAGTTCTTCTTTTTGGGGGGTGTGGTAATCAATAGGTTAGGAAGACGCATTAATTTTGAGTGCCAAGAACACAGCCAAATAGAAGCACAAAGTCAGAAGACATCTCGTGCACACAGGAGAGGCTTGTACTGTGGTGCAAGCTTTTGATTCCTCGCATATATTTGTTGTAGAAGGTCAGAGAAATTAGAAAAAAAGGAAGAGAGAGAAAAGAAGAAGCATGGCATGTATTAGATTCCTAAGGCTCTAGTAACAAATTACCACAAACTTGGTGGTTCAAAACCACAGACATTTATGCTATCACAGTTCCTGAGGCCAGAATTCAGAAATCAAGGTGTTGGCAGGGCTGGGCTCCCTCTGAAGTCAAGGGGAAAATCATTCCTTGCATCTTCCGGTTCTGGTGGCTCCTGGCATTCACTGGTTTGTGTCACATAACTTCAGTTCCTGCCTCTGTCTTCAAGTGACCTTCTTTTCTCTCTTTTCATCACTCTCTTGATTACCAAACTCCCCAAAAGAAAAACCAACTTCCCCTCAGTCTTACTTATGTCCATTTATGTCACCAACATTCCCCCAGGTTTCTAGAGAAAACTGAAGTCGATCTTCATGTTTTTCTGTCATCTTAATGGCTTCCTCCCATTCCCCATATCTAACTTATCAACATCATAACTTAAAAATTTTTCTCCAATCAATCCATTTCTCCTTATCTCCAACATGCATGTAATGTTTCTCAAATCCCTCTCTCCTTTCTCTTATAGCCAGTCATGGTATTGAAGATCCATCCTATACCCAGGATGATCTCAATCTGAAAATTTTAATTACATCTTCAAAGACTCTAATTCCAAATAAGGTCATATTCACAGGTATCAAAGTCTAGGACTTGAAAAAATATCATTTGAGGGAACACTATTCAATCCACTACACAGGACAAAGACATAGGGATTCTAGAATTAAAAGTTTTGGTAGAGAAAGGAGTCTGAGAAGAGACTAAAATGTTGCTCCTAGAGAGGAGGGAAACCAGGGAGTGGGGTGTCACAGAGGTCAGATAGTTGAACATTGCTCTATTATGATTAGGAAACAAGAAAATCTATGCAAAACACACAGCTTAGTGCCTTTTAAGCACTTAAGTATTGTTGCTGTTTTTGTTGTTGTTGAATAGAATGACCCTAAATTTTTAGAAATGTATTTTAACCTACTATGAAAATTACTCTAGTGAAACTCTCCTGCTATTTGGTTAAGTGATGGATGTTTAAATGAATTTTTAAAATATGGTCATACTGAATAATGTAATTTATATTATCTTTATGAAAAAATTAGAAAACTTAATTGAAAGTTCATTTTAGCATATTCTCAATTAATATTTTACCTTAAGTTTACTACACACTTTTTTGAATGGATCAAATAATGCCTTGATATATTAGTAGAAAGTGACTGGAATAATAAATAAAATCTGGCTTATAAGGAATAATTTAAGAAATCATTATTTAAATTGTTTTTATAAAATGTTTCTAACATATAGAATTCTGTAATTCTAATGATTTTATATATAAAATGCAAAACTAGAATAAAAAACAAATGCAGTACAGACTAACACTATAGTACTAATACTATAGCATATACATGCATGTCATATATACATATAGATATACACACACACAAATATCTATATTTAAGGGTTTTTTCACCAATTGAGGTCGTTTCAAATCTCAGTTCTGCGAGTAGGATTTGAAAC
The DNA here is from genome assembly GCF_000696425.1 of Galeopterus variegatus. Lineage (NCBI taxonomy): Eukaryota > Metazoa > Chordata > Mammalia > Dermoptera > Cynocephalidae > Galeopterus > Galeopterus variegatus. The sequence goes on along the minus strand of NW_007727727.1, from coordinate 414,420 downwards.
TCATTCTGTGTTGCTGAAATTCTTAAGAAAGTCTTAAAAGCTTAGGGAGATGAGAAATCAGAATATTAAAGAAAATTTTTACTAAATGTGTTAAAATGAAATAGCCTCGAACTCCATGAACTAATTCTATTTCTGGTACTTTAAGCTTGATATTAACATACACTCATTTATCAGATTGCCATTTGATTGACTTGTAGAATTTAGGCAGAGCCAACAAAAAGGGCAGCCAGAGAAGAGCCATAGAGGGAATAAGATGGATCGTGACCAAGAATACTCTTCCAATAGCAAACCATATTGATCTTAAAAAAACTAAAGGATATATGAGAACAAACTTTGCTCTTACCAAAAAAAAAAAAAAAAAAAAAAAAAGCTTATTTAATAGGACAGTGAAGCTTTGTGGGAATTTTTTTAATTTTTATTTAAATTTATTATTTTTATTTTATACTTTCATTTTAACTAGTAAATATATATGTGTGATCCACAGGTGGTAGGCTCCATCGTTTTTGTATCATGCATCCCAAAAGCATTGTGTTTATGTACACATATACCAAATACGAAGGTACTTCCA
>NW_007727727.1:411374-413353 GCF_000696425.1 Galeopterus variegatus | reverse complement strand
ATCATGCATCCCAAAAGCATTGTGTTTATGTACACATATACCAAATACGAAGGTACTTCCAAAAGTGTGTGAAAAATTGAATTAAAAAATAACATGAATTTTTCCATGAACTTTTTGAAGACTAACAATAAAAGGAGAAGAAAGGAACATAAGATATTTAAAACATCCAGACAAAAATGGATAAAATGTCTGGAGTAAGACAACACCTTTTATATAACAACCCTACATATAAATGGATTAAATCCCACACTCAGAAGTCAAAGACTGATTGGATTAAAAAGATAAATGCAACTATATGATGTCCACAAGATACTTGCCTATCCTGTGAGATACTCACCTCAGTTGTAAAGATACACACAGACTAACAGTGAAAGGATGGAAAAAGATGTACCATGAAAATAGAAACCAAAACCAATCATGAGTAGCTATTCTTACATTGGATAAAATAGACTATAAACCAAAAGACTTTAAAAGAGACAAATAAGGCCATTTTATAATGATAAAGGGATCTATCCAGCAAGAGTACATAACAATCATCAATATATATGCACGCAACACTGGAGTACCCAGACATATAAAGCAAAGACTATTAGATGTAAAGAAAGAGATCCCAATATGATAATAGTTGGGGAACCGAAAACCTCTTTCTTAGCATTAGACAAATCATCTAGGCAACATGTCAACAGAGAAACATAGGAAATATATTAAACTTTAGACCAATTGGACTTGGCATTATCTACAGAACATTTCATCCAGCGACTACAGAATGTACGTTCTTCTCATCAGCACATAGATCAGTCTCTGTCATAGACCATATGTTAGGTCACAAATCAACACTCAACAAATTTTAAAAACTGAAATAACTTCATGTATCTTTTCAGATCACAACAGATTCAGACTATAAATTAATAACAAATGAAACTCTGGAAACTATACAAATAAATGGAAATTAAACAACATGCTCCTGAATGACCTATAAGTCCAAGAAGAAACTAAACAGAAAGTCAAAAAATTTCTTGAAATTAATGAAAATAAAGACACATCATACCAAAATCTATGGAATACTGCAAAAACAGTACTCAGAGGGAAATTTATTACAATATATGCTATTATCAAAAGAATAGAAAGATTTCAAATAAACAACCAAAGGTACACTTCAAAGTACTAGAAAACAAAACCCATCCCAAAATTAGTAGAAAGAAATAATTAAAAGCAGAGCTAAACATATTAGAAACCCACAAGATAATACAAAGATCAATGAGACAAAAGGTTGGTTTTTGCAGAAGATAAACAAAATAGACAAATCATTATCTAAGATAACTAAAAAAAGAAGAAAGAAGACTCAAATAACAAAGTCAGAAATGAAAGAGGAGACAATATAACTGATTCCACAGAAATACAAAGAATCATTTGAGACTATTATGAGTAACTATATACCAACAAATTTGAAAACCTGGAGGAAATGGGTAAATTTCTGGACATATACAAACTACCAAGAGTAAACCAGGAAGACAGGAAACCTGAACAGACTAATAACAAGCAAAAAGACTAAAGCAGTAATCAGCAGTTTCCCAACAAAGAAAAGCTCAGGACCAGAAGTATTCACTGTTGAATTCTACCAAACATTTAAGAAGACATTGAATTAATGCCAATTTCTCTTCAAACTATTCCAAAAATTTGAAGCAGAGGTCATTCTCCCAAACACATTCCATGAGACCAGTATCACCCTGACACCAAAACCAGACAAAAATACAACAAAAAAAGAAAACAATAGACCAATATCTTTGATGAACATAGAAGCAAAAATCCTCAACAAAATATTAGCAAGCATAATACAACACATCAAAAGATTATATACCATGATGAAGTGGAATTCATCCCAGGGATGCAAGAATGCTTCAACATATGCAATTTAATAAATGTGACACACCACATCAACAAAATCAAGGACAAAAACCATATCATTATATCAATAGATG
>NW_007727727.1:409521-410559 GCF_000696425.1 Galeopterus variegatus | reverse complement strand
AGAAAAAGCATTTGACAAAATTCAACATCCCTTCATGATAAAGACTTCCAGCAAATTAGGCATAGAAGGAAATTATCTCAACACAATAAAAGCCACTTATGATGAACTAATCAATATCATCCTGAATGATAAAGCTTTCAGCTTTTCCCTTAAGAACAGGAACAACACAAGGATGTCCACTCTCACCACTCCATAGTACTGGAGGTACTAGCAAGAGCAATCAGGCAAGAGAAAGAAATAAAGTGAATCCAGATTGAAAAAGACAAAGTCAAACTGTCCCTGTTTGTCCCTATATATAGAAAAACCTAAAGATGATAAAAAAAAAAAGAAAAAAAACCAACACCTCTTAGAGTTGAGATATGATTTCAGTAAAATTGCAGGCTACAAAATCACTACCCAAAAATCAGTAGTGTTTTAATACTCCAACAATAAACTAGCAGAAAAAGAAAGCAAGAAAGCAAGCCCATTTACAATAGTCACCAAAATAATAAAATACCTAGGAATAAATTTAACCAAGGAGGTGAAAGATCTCTAAAACAAGAAGTACAAATCACTGCTGAAAGAAATTAAAGAGGACATTAAAAGATGAAGAAAACATTCCATGCCCTTGGATTGGAAGAGTTAACATTGTGAAAATATCCATACTACTCAAAGCAATCTACAGGTTCAATGCAATCCCCATCAAACACCCAAAGACATTCTTTACAGAAACAGAAAAAACTATCCTAACATTTATATGAAACCACAGAATACCCAACAGCTAAAGCAATTCTGCAAAAACTAAATAAATAAATAAAGCCAGAGGCATACACTACATGACTCCAATTACAATACAAAGCTAGAGTAACCAAAACAGCATGGTACTGGTATAATAACAGACACTACAACCAATGGAACAGAATAGTGAACCCAGAAATCAACCCATATACTTACAGCCAACTGATCTTCAACAAAGGCATCAAGAACATACATTGGGAGGCCGGCCCGGTGGCGCACTGGAGAGTGCGCCGCTTGGGAGTGCAGCGGCGCTCCCGCCGA
>NW_007727727.1:401799-408923 GCF_000696425.1 Galeopterus variegatus | reverse complement strand
TCCCGTTGCCGGTGCCCGGTACGGGCGCGACACCGAGGGTTGCGATTCCGTTACCGGTCAGTAAAAAAAAAGACAAAAAGAGGAAAAAAAAAAAGAACATACATTGGGGGAAAGACAGGTTCTTCAATAAACTGGACATCCATATGTAGAAGAATGAAACAAGACCTGTACCTCTCACTGTATACCCAAATCAACTTGAAATAGATTAAACTTAAATATAAGACCTGAAACTATAAAACTCCTAAAAGAAAACATATGGGGAACACTTCAGGAAGTAGGACTGGACAAAGACTTTATGAATAAGACCCAGGCACAGGCAACAAAAGAAAAAAAAATAAATGAATGGAATTATTTTAAACTAAAAAGTTTCTGCACAGTGAAAGAAAAAATTAACAGAGCAAAAAGACAATCTATGGAATGAGAAAATATTTGCAAACTATGCATCTATCAAGGGATTAATATCCAGAATATACAAAAAACCTCAAAGAACAGTAAAAAATAATCAAGTAACATGATTAAACAATGGGCAAAGGAGCTGAATAGGCATTTCTCAAAGGAAGATATACAAATGGCCAACAGACACATGAAAAAATGCTCAGCATCACTAGCATCAGTGAAATGCCAATTGAAACCAAATTGATATATTATCTCACTCCAGTTACACATAATAACAAATGCTGACAAGGATGTGGAGAAAGGGGTACCCTCCTACACTGTTGGTTGGACTGTAAATTGGTGCAGTACTTACGGAAAACAGTGTGGAGTTTCCTCAGACAACTACAGACGGAACTTCCAGAGGATCCAACAATCCTACTGCTGGGTGTATACCCAAAGGAATGGAAATCATCAGGTCAAAGTGATGCCTACACTCTCATGTAGCCAAGAGTTGGAATCAATCTAAATATCCATTGACAGACAACTGGATAAGAAAAATGTGGTACATATACACAACGGAATACTACTCTATCATAAAAAGAATGAAATGCTGCCATTTGTGGCAACATGGATGAACTTCGAGAAAATTGTTAAGTGAAATAAGCCAGGCATAGAAAGAGAAATGGTGCATGTCCTCACTCAAAAGTGAGAGCCAATGGGCCGACCCGGTGGCGCACTGCTGCAGTGTGCCGCTTGGGAAACGTGGCGGCGCTCCCGCTGAGGGTTCGGATCCCACATACAGACCGGCCGCTCACTGGCTGAGCGAGGTGCGGGAGCGACACCGAGGGTTGCGATCCCGTGGCCGGTCCCGGTCCGGTACGGGTGCGACACTGAGGGTTGCAAGCCGTTGCCGGTCACGAAAAAAGGCAAAAAGGAAAAAAAAAAAAGTGAGAGCCAAAAAAATAAACAAATATATTTTTAAAGAAAGACACAATAATCACAATAATTCTTTGAATTTTCAAAAGAGAGAACAGAACTGAGGCCAACAGAGGTGGGAAAATGGGAGGGGGAGGGGGTACTGAGAAATTGGTAAAGGACCACAAAAAATGACTACAAAGCTTAATGTTGAATACACTGATTATCCTGATTTGAGCATCACTTATTGCACATACATACTGATATTCAATGCAGTACCCCACAGATACGTACAATCAATTATGTTGTAATGAAAAAGAAATAAAGTATTAGATAAAAACTCAATAGAAGACAAAAGTTCAAATATTAACATGCCTAGACTACATTCACTTCACTTTGGGGAAAACCTGCCTTAGGATATTAGAGAAGTTGGTTTATTATAACACTTAAGACTGAGGGCTCTAGGGCCAGACTGCTAAAATTCACATTGTGTCTCCCACCAGTCAGTCTGTGAATCTTAGACTGGGTATATGATCATAAGAGACTGCCGGGCATTTTGCTTCTGCAAACCCAGCCCATTGCCATTGCTCCCTCTATAAAGGACTAGTACCACAAGTAGTAGTCATGTCATTAGAACATATTTCTAGATTAGAATAAGGTCCCTGTGTATTAGGTGGAAGTACATGACCTTGCAGGATGACCAACTTATCCCAGTTTGTTTAGAATTTACTCAGTTTAGCGCTGAATATCCCACATTTATTTTCTAATCCAGTTGCAGGCAGACAATGATGGTCGGTCAGCAACCATGTAAAAGTGAAACACAATGAATAAAATATTAACATACTGTGCCTAGAGTATTTAGAATTTCTCCGGATTGGTTTTGTAAATATATTCAAGCTTTTAATCTTATTAAATATAAAGTAATGTTTGAGAAAATGAAAAATTGCAAAGGCAGATTAAATTTTTGCGACTCAACATGTGTGTCTTTGGACCAACAGCATCAACATCAACTGGGAGCATGATAAAAATATAGGATATCAGACCCCACCTCAAACTTACTGGACCAGAATCTGCATTTTAACTGGATCTCCTGGGTATCTCTATGCACATCAAATTCTGGGAAGTACTGATATAGAATAGCAAATGCATATCCCCCAATGATTTATACACTGATCTAAATTCTGGTACTATATGAACATCACCTGTGGAGCTTTTTACAAGCTTTTACACCTGATATCACCTCAGGATATTCAGGCTTTGGAGGCTTATCTTAGAGTTTTTAAAACTCCACAGGTGTTTCAGATTTATAATAAAAGCTAAGACTCTGTAATTTAGAACAAATAGGTGATTATTTCCTTAGTCACCTTCCTAGGCTTCTCTACCACACACTAATATTACTCCAGTTTACTGTAATAGTTTAAACCAGTGGTTCTCATACTGTAGTGTATATTAGGATTACCTGGAGGACTTGCTAAAGTTCAAAGTACTGGACTCCACTTCCAGAGTTGCTGATTCATGCATCCAAGTCTGCATTTCTAGTAGGTTCCCAGGTGATATTGACACGTCTGGTCCAGGGACCACACTTTGAGACCCACTGACTTTGTGACCTTGCTCTGAAATGAAAGGATCTGTGTTTGAATTGTAATCCTCCCACATCCTAGCTCTGTGGTTTTGGGCAAGTTGCATCACTTTTCCTCCTTTTGTTTCTACATCTATAACATGCGGATAATTTTGGTATAAACCTTAAATGAGTAAATGAGATGATTTATGTAAAACATAGTGCTTGTCCTTTGGTAATGCTTACAGAGATATTGACCACTTTTGTTTTCCAAAATTAAAGATTATTGAACAGTTAATATGAATTTTGGTCATTGAATAAGCTTATTCCTCAGGACACTAGACTTAAGACAGCTGTTCATAAAAAAATGCATAGACCAATTATGGATGAGAAAAATCTTGCAGGCTCAAGCTCATTAGTTTATTAAAGGTCCCAAGAAGTACTACAGTATAGAAACCTGCTTAACTTAATATTTTCCAGATTTAAATCCCGAGGAATTAATGTTATTTGGAATGTCTTTTGAAAAACACTGGCTTAGACATTTGTTTCTTTTAAAATGAGATGCTGTATTTTTTGTACATTGATTTATCAACTCAAGAAAATACTCCCACAAATTAATCAGTATTTCACTGTAAACACAGTGTACTATCTGATAAGCAATCTTAGAAGAATGGATGAAAGAATGTCACACAATTGAAGGAGGGTTAAGAACAATGGATAGAAGACAATGTTCTATTTGTGTACACAAGACTAAATGAAAAATGCTCTAACTAGGTTCTTGTAAAGTCCTGATAATGGTGTTATAACTCATGCCTGAAGTTTGATAAACCACAGTAAATGATTCCCAAGACTCTAAGACCAGAATATATTATAAATACATCTCAAATTGATTGTAATGACTGATTTTTATTAGATTTCAAGGAATCACAGAGTTTAAGAGGATCTTAGAGGTAAATTATTTATCCATAAATAACTTCATTCATTCATTCTACCATCTTGCTCACTTCTTAGGCAAACTCAAACCTATGGCTTTAAACTCATCTGTAGATTGATGACTCCTCTATCTATAAAAGTAGCCTTGAGTTCTTTTTGTATTTGACTTGTATATCTATCCACTGATTTGATATCAACCTTGATTCTTCTCACACCTAACATGCAATTTATAACAAAGCATGTCAAACCTCCTTTTAAATATACCCAGGATCCAGCTTCATCTAGCCACTCATTGCTATTACCTTGTTGGAACCACCAACTATTACCTAAACTAGTACAGTCATCTCTCAGTATACAATGGGGATTGGTTCTAGGACCTCCTGCAGATACCAAAATCTGCAGATGCTCAAATTTCTGATATAAAATGGTATAGTATTTGTATATAACCTACACAATCATCCATACACTTTAAATCATCTTTAGATTACTTGCAATATTGAATACAATGTAAATGCTCTATAAATAGTTGATATACTACATTTTTATTTGTATTATTTTTTATCATATTATTATTATTTGTTGTTGTTGTTGTTGATTAACTTTCAAATACTCTATTTTCAATCCCTGATTGGTTAAATCCACAAATGCAGAACTTGTGGATATGGAGGGCTGGCCATACATATATGTGCATACTTCAAAAAGTTTGTGGAAAAATAGAATTAACAATAATATGAATCTTTCCATGAGCTTCTTGAAGACCCCTTGTATTTTCAAACTGGTCTCCTGCTTTCCATCCTGTCAACCCAACAGTCTATTCACAGAACAGCCAGAATGATCTTTATAAAAGGTAAAGCTGACCACAAATTTCCTTTTTTAAAACTCTAAAACAGCTTAAAACTCCCCATCTCGCTGGGAGTAAAACCTAAAACACTTGTTATAACCCCTAAGTGACTGTATGGTCTGGTGCTCTTCCACTTCTGACCTTTTGTTCTACCACTTGTCTCATCACTCGCTGTGCCTACTGCCCTCTGTACTCTCTCTGGGATATCCTAAATATATTCCTACCCCAGTGCCTTTGTGCATGCTATTCCTTTTGCTTGAAATGCTCTTTCCCCAGATATGTCTACATGACTCAGTCTTACTTTGTTTAGGTCTCTGCTCAATCTCAATTAACAAAGAGAGCTTTCTTGATTACTCTTTCTTAGCTAAACCCACTTCTACTCTCTGTCCTTAACCCACATAGCAGCTAACACTGTGACACACAAATTTATTTGGTTATCATTTATTTTCCTCCACTAGAATGCAAATTCCACAACCATTTCCCACTACTCTATCCCCAGGATCTAGAACAGATCTTAGCACATAGTAGGCATCAGTAAATATTTGTTGAATGAATAAATGAATGAGTAAAATACCTACTTTTTCCATCCCTATAGCTCAAATTCTCACCTAAGCTTAAATTTTTGCCAAATCATCTTCTACCCACATGAGATATATCACTATGATTTAATTATGTTTCTCAATTGAGTTTCCCTGCTCCCCATGCCTTTGGAGTCTCAGTATAGTTGAAACTGTTCCAATTCTTATGATCTATTGCACAGCAGGGTGTCAATAACAATTTATTATACACTTCAAAATAAGAGTAAATTTCAAACATTTCACCACAAAAAATGATAGGTAAGTGAGGTGATGGATATGTTCATTAGCTTGATTTAATCATGACACATTGTATACATATATCAAAACATCACATTGTACCCCATAAATGTATACAATTATCATTTGTCAACCAAAAGTAATACTATACAAATTCATGGAAATTAAACAACATGCTCCTGAATGACCAATGGGTCAAAGAAGAAATAAAGCAGGAAATCAAAAAATTCCTTGAAACAAATGAAAATACAAACATGACTTACCAAACCATACGGGATACTGCAAAAGCAGTGCTAAGAAGGAAGTTTATTGCAATAAGTGCTTTCATCAAAAGCCTAGAAAGATTTCAAATAAACAACCTCATGTTAAATCTCAAAGAACTAGAAAGACAAGAACAATCTAATCCCCAAATTAGCAGGCGGAAAGAAATAATTAAGATCAGAGCAGAACTAAATGAAATAGACACCCCCCAAATTTACAAAAGATCCATGAAAGAAAAGGTTGGTTTTGGGGAAGATAAACAAAATAGACAAGGCATTGCCCAGACTAACTGAAAGGAAGAGAGAAGACCCAAATTACAAAAATCAGAAATGAAAATGGAGACATTATAACCAATTCCACAGAAATATAAAACATCATTAGAGTCTATCATAAACAACTATACACCAACAAATTTAAAAATCTGGAGGAAACGGACAAATTTCTGGACACATAATAGTGAATTTTTAAAAAGAAACAAGTAAACAAAAAGAAAAAAGTTTTCCTTTGAATCTAGAAACTGATTATGCTTCTGTTTTTACATTTTTTGTGGTCATGTGATAGGCTGAAGGAGGCAAGGATATTGCCTGAGATGAAGCTCCTGGTTACAGAACTGACATTTTTTCCCCCCCATTCATTTTAATTCCTGATGGAATCCTTGGCATTGTGCCCACTTTTCTGCCCAATGATTTGGTCACACACACTGTTTAGGACAGTAAAAACAAAACTCAAAAGAGCAACAATAAATTGCATGCTTCTATAACAAAACACCATTAAGTTACTATATATATTGCAGTAACTTGGGTTAAAGCATCTCCCATATTTACTGACTTCAGCTCTCCTTAACTTGGAGCCTTTGAAAGGTGGCTGGTTTAAAATCTTGAGTATGATTAAAGAGGAGGGATACTGTATGAGTCGAAGCTAAAAATAGGCAAGTCTTGTTTTATTCTGACATTTCAGCCAGCAGTTCCAGCCCTCTTCTGGGAAAACAAGTATCAAACAGGAGGACAGTGGCTCTGTTCCTTGTTTATAATCTACAGGGACCTGCTGATGGTTGGCAACACTTGAACAATTTAAAGAGCCCGACCTCTATGCTCTGAAAGCATTCCAGTGAATATGTAAAAGTCTCCATGAGGACTCCAGTGTTTGGAAACATAATGGCAAAATTTTGATTGAGGACCAGTATTGATTAACCTCTTTAAAGTTCTGGCAGTGACATTTCTGCCATTAAGCAGTTTTCCCATGCACTTAATATCAGGAAAACTGAACACCAATGGTCAAGGGCTTAATAAAAAGGGCCCTATTGTCTTTTTCATATCCTCCCTTCACCAGAATATAGTTTTCTAATATTAATACCAGCCACTATCAAAAATGCATACATGGGTTCAGGAGCAACAAGGCCCCCCCCCCCCCCCCCCCCCCCCCCCCG
>NW_007727727.1:387953-400799 GCF_000696425.1 Galeopterus variegatus | reverse complement strand
TCATCGCGATCTCAACTCAAGTGTAGTTTCATTTTTTTTCAAAATTGTTTTATTGGTTATAAATATTCATGGGATACAAAGCTGATTGTCACCACTAGTGCCCAAGATGTGATGGCTAGATCCATACTGGCAGCATGCCCATTACCACAAATTGTGATTATACCCCAAGTCTCCCACCTAATTAAAATATCACGTTAGGCCAAAAGCAGTTAAAGGACAATTCTGGTCTTAAAAAGGGTTTCAATTATTTGTTAATTCTATAGATGTAATGAGAGGTACATGGCTGTTCCTACAGTGTGCATTTGGCATCTCTAGCAAAAAGATTGCAGACCTTATTCTAGCCTATCCAAAGTACCATGAAAAATTAGGCATCTTTAACAACATAGTGAGTCCAAAGCTTTGTTATCCCAAAGGTGTATTTCAAGGAGATGAAACCCAGATAAGGCAAGGATCTCTAAAAGTTGGATCATGTGCTTTAAAAAAAATATTTATTTTATTTCATTTTAGTAAGCTTTCGTGTTAAAAGAAATGGGATTCTTTAAAGCGGCAAGCTACTTCCTCTTAGACAGGGAGCCCATTTTAGAGAATGGGAAACGGAGGTCCAGAGGGTTTGTCTCACTATCCACATTCCTACCTTGACCACAACAGCTCAGCTTGAATCTGCTTCATAAGTTGGAGTTCTTTGTACTATTTCATTAACACATACAAAGTCCTAGTGCCAAAATAAATAAATAAACAAATATATAGAAAAAATAGCAAAAATAAAAAGTCGAGTTGAAAAACCAGTCCACTGTGCAAGGCTTCTTTGTGTAATGTGATGGAGTTAGACATTGGATGACACTGACTCACTTTTCCATTTACTAATGAGCTGAGATTTGTCACTCACTGTTCTGAATGTCAGTTTCTTCATCCTTCAAATGAGAAAAATAAGTGCAGCCTCTTCTCTGATTCCTGTAAAGATGGATCTGCAGACCAAATTAGGAGATTGTTTTGAAAAATTAAGAGGTGGTAAACAATGGTAAGTGCTTTTTCATGTGTATCTCAGGCAGCTTCTTACTATTTGCTTAGCCATGGACTCTAGCATTCCCCATAGCTGGTAGAGAAGGTAAGTGATTATCTTAGAAAGGTCATTTTGTTTTGTATTGTTACTACCTACAGATAGTGTGGGTGTGGGAAGTGATTTCCTGATTCCTTGCTTAAACTGTTAAGAGAAATAGGAAGAAATAATCAAATCGAGGACCTGCTATGGAAAGATAATGCCTTAGACAATTGCATAAGATATCTCATTTAATCTTCAAAAGAACTCTAAGTTTCTAAGGTTCTTCTTGAAAACTTAGGCTTTTTAAAACATAGAGGAAAGGAACTAAATGCTAGTATATAAATCTCAACTCAAGTGTAGTTTCTTTTTTTTTTTCAAAATTGTTTTATTGGTTATAAATATTCATGGGATACAAAGCTGATTGTCACCGTAAAGGAAAGGAACTAAATGCTAGTATATAAATCTCAACTCAAGTGTAGTTTCATTTTTTTTCAAAATTGTTTTATTGGTTATAAATATTCATGGGATACAAAGCTGATTGTCACCACTAGTGCCCAAGATGTGATGGCCAGATCCATACTGGCAGCATGCCCATTACCACAAATTGTGATTATACCCCAAGTCTCCCACCTAATTATCCCCAACCTCCCTCCCCACCCCACATCCCCTACCCCACTTTGTATCCCTAGGAATACTCTCTCTGTCTGCAAGTCCAACACATCACTGTGGTCTTTCCTTCCTACTTTCTCTCTTAGCTCCCACTTATGAGTGAGGATGTGCGGTATGTATCCCTCTGTGCTTTGCTTATTTCACTCAACATAAGTTTCATACAAGAAATAATAAATCTAGTTTTTAACTTGCTAGATGGACACAGGGACTGCAGCACACTGCTTTCCCTTCCATGCTTGTACAGCTGCAGGCTGCACTACTGAGGAAGTCTGTTACAAGGAAAATCTAGACCATTTATCAACACCTGAGCAATGCAAGAGAGTAGGACTCTATAGGGAAGCAGGACTACATTCATTTATTCAGTCATTCACTCACTCATTCAAGAAATCATCACCAAGCAGCTCCTCTGTGACAGGCTCTGTTCTAGGAGTCTGAGAAGAGCAGTGAACAAGATAGAAGAAAGTTTCTACTATTTCGTAGCTTACAACTTATTAGAGAAGATACAAAATAAACCAGATCACTACCAAAGAAAATACTGAAGTTTTGGTACTATGTTAATCAGCCTTGTATATATGAAAGGTCAATGCATTTCAAATGGATTATCACTTTTATAGGCATATTCTATGAGGCCAATATTTGCTTTTTTGGGCCAAAAGTTATGCATGCAAATATTCCAAAACAGTCAGTATGAAAAAAATATATATATCTCAGCTATTATCATGAGGACATAAAGTTTCAAGTTTTTAGAAATCCCGTTTCCAGTACAAGTTACTTATAGTCTTCTTATGTTCTAGATCAATTTTATAGTTTCTATAGTTAAATGCTTAATTAAGTCAATTATCAATGTGCCTTTGAGAAATAATTATTTTATTATATGTAAAGCTTAATTAGCTAATGCGTTTATACAAACTTAACTCTATTACATATTTCTGAATAAAATAAAGCAGTGGAACTTTACTATAAATCCCGGATTTGGACTAATTCCCATGAAGCAAGATAGTACAATATCCTTGGGATAATGTATTGGTCTTGGTAAAAGTCAGCTTCTTCTTAGCTTTCTTGGTTCCTGTATAATGCAATGAGAATTCAAATGCTGGATGGATGTAGTTATTTATTCTTATCTCTTCACCCCCTTTAACTAATTCACTGCCATTTAAATTGAACTTAGTTCGCTGCTCTTCCTGCACATGCATGACTTGACATTTACACTCATTAAATTTCATATGCCACCCCTGAACCCCTTAGCAAAGGACTTTCTACCAAACAACTAGATTTTTCCTGGTGATGGTTGTAGTCACTCCAATTGTTTTATTTTCAACTGTAAACCTGACCACGTTTATTTGAACAATGTATGAATACTACCTACTACAAATATTAGTCACCTGAACTTAGTTTTTAACTGCAGAGAACTTTTTCATTTTATATCCAGAGAAAATTCATTAAGAGTTTTAAAATTGCAGTGAATTGTCCATATTCTAAAATAAGAAGTTTATAATAATATATGCAATTTGAATTTATAAAAGGCCAGGGAGGCAAACATGAAAAAGTCCTTGCTGTCTAAATTCAGTTAAGTTTAAAAGAACTAACATGATTTATGTCTCATGAATCTATCCTGAACTCTATCTAATGAAGTATACTGTACAATAATTTTGAAAATATATCATTGAGGCCTCTGTGTATCATCCAATAAATGCTGTGGTTACAATACATTTTCCTTTATGTGACATTTAGCACTGTCTAATTTTAAAATTTTTAATAAAAAATCACTTAAATGAGGTTTATATGTATGTTTTCCCCTTTAAGAGTAGCTGTTTGCCAACAAAAAGACTCACAACCCCAGAAAATGTAGGTTATTCTTTTGGGTGACTTATGAGATGAGAGATTATGTTATCTGGGTATTTTAACTCTTTCCCCAATATTTTAACTCTTTCCCCAAAAATCAATCTTAATCCTATTCAGCTCATTGAGATCGCCCTTATTATTCCTAAAAACATACTTTTAACTCTTTCCCCAAAAATCAATCTTAATCCTATTCAGCTCATTGAGATCGCCCTTATTATTCCTAAAAACATACACACATATATTTATATTTTATCAACTGGCAAAATGAAGAAAAGCTTCATTCTTTCCCTCTCATAAGGATGATCATTATGTAATTTTTATTTTTTGTCTTTTGCTCCAAGTTTTGTTCCTATACTGTGCATTTTAAATATTTTCATGCCAAATTGAATATTGCATGTTATTGGTACTATATTTTCCATTAATTCCCTTTGAATACATTATATACACTCACCCGAATTTTATTTTACAATTCTCTTAATACTAGAGCAGTTTATTGCCCCTTAGGGATTTTTCATGGTGCATTTTAAATATTTTCATGCCAAATTGAATATTGCATGTTATTGGTACTATATTTTCCATTAATTCCCTTTGAATACATTATATACACTCACCCAAATTTTATTTTACAATTCTCTTAATACTAGAGCAGTTTATTGCCCCTTAGGGATTTTTCATGGAGCCATGGTTTACTAACAATTAGCTTTAAAAATCTGCCATACATAAAAATATTTATGGCTACTATACATATACTCCCCTAGAGATAGAGAGATAAAACTGTATGTACTCCCCCTCAGATATCTCTGCATGTCATTACATTTTAACCATCTTTAAGTTGATAGTTCTCTGGCCCGTTCAGTAGACAAAAATATGTCCTTTTGTTAAAACAGCATTTGCACATGCTGATTTACCTATAGCTTTGCTTCTGTTCATTCATATGCATACCCACACTCGTACCTACACACTGCTAAAGACTGTCAAGAGGACAATATTTGCAGCAGGGAAGAAATAGCATAGATCATTTTTTAAAATTTATCCAGTTTTGTTTGGAAAGGTAGTCATATGTTAGCTCATGGAAATAAAATTATTNGGTTTATATGTATGTTTTCCCCTTTAAGAGTAGCTGTTTGCCAACAAAAAGACTCACAACCCCAGAAAATGTAGGTTATTCTTTTGGGTGACTTATGAGATGAGAGATTATGTTATCTGGGTATTTTAACTCTTTCCCCAATATTTTAACTCTTTCCCCAAAAATCAATCTTAATCCTATTCAGCTCATTGAGATCGCCCTTATTATTCCTAAAAACATACACACATATATTTATATTTTATCAACTGGCAAAATGAAGAAAAGCTTCATTCTTTCCCTCTCATAAGGATGATCATTATGTAATTTTTATTTTTTGTCTTTTGCTCCAAGTTTTGTTCCTATACTTTGCATTTTAAATATTTTCATGCCAAATTGAATATTGCATGTTATTGGTACTATATTTTCCATTAATTCCCTTTGAATACATTATATACACTCACCCAAATTTTATTTTACAATTCTCTTAATACTAGAGCAGTTTATTGCCCCTTAGGGATTTTTCATGGAGCCATGGTTTACTAACAATTAGCTTTAAAAATCTGCCATACATAAAAATATTTATGGCTACTATACATATACTCCCCTAGAGATAGAGAGATAAAACTGTATGTACTCCCCCTCAGATATCTCTGCATGTCATTACATTTTAACCATCTTTAAGTTGATAGTTCTCTGGCCCGTTCAGTAGACAAAAATATGTCCTTTTGTTAAAACAGCATTTGCACATGCTGATTTACCTATAGCTTTGCTTCTGTTCATTCATATGCATACCCACACTCGTACCTACACACTGCTAAAGACTGTCAAGAGGACAATATTTGCAGCAGGGAAGAAATAGCATAGATCATTTTTTAAAATTTATCCAGTTTTGTCTGGAAAGGTAGTCATATGTTAGCTCATGGAAATAAAATTATTTTCTAGTAGCATTATCTGAAAGTACTGGTTGATACTGGAATTATGACAAATTTTTAAAAAAACAGACAAACTTCTGGTATGCCATCATTCCTAAAAGACTGTCTGACTCTTTTACTGGAAATAAACTGTTTGACAAGGATTATTCACTACAACTTTAAAAATTATTCACCACAACTTTTAAAATTCACAATGTAAATGTGTTTATTTAATCTGATTCTTTTTTCTGTGTGTAGACTTGGGTAGGATTTTGCCTTTTGGGGGGAACATGCTTGTTCTTATTAAAAATGTATCACACTCTAATAATTAAATTGAGTCTGTTATATGTTAAATTAATAGTTAATTTTGGAGCCTTTGTAATTTTAAACATCACTGTTAAATTTATTTATATTTCACAATTTGGAGCATCCTATGTTCTTTATAAAAACAAATGGAGTACTTATAATTTTTTTCTGTGTGTACTCTGATTTCTAAAAAAAATGGGAGGATAAATGGAGCACTGATCCAAATCCTAGCATGTTTTTTACAAGATGCTGATTGTAACAACATAAGAGTGATGGTACTATGGAGTGGAAAGGATTTGACACATGGATAAATTATTTCCTTTGTAGTTCTGGGTCTTTCTCTCACTGGTTGTATGATCTGAGGATAGTCTTTCAACATTTCTTAATTAGTCAAAAGTAGTGATATTACGGAATACTTTATGCTAAATGTTCGATTTTTACATTAAAGAAAGATTACTTTGTATGAGAAAAGACATTGGAGGAAATTTGGGAAAATGTCGAGCACATTTTTAAGGAAGTATGCATTGTTTTGAAAATTTGACTTGTTTGGCTTTGTGTAATAGAAGCAGCAATGTTCAGGGACATGACTTCTACATATATGAAGTAAACTCACCTATAAGATTTGAGGAATTATCTGGTAAAATTTAATCTGAAGAATATCAGAATTTGTATACCTATACATTCTAAACAGTCCAATTTGAGCACAGTAATATACTCATATAAAGAAGCATTATGAGCCAGCATCAATTTCTGAGTTCATTCTTGCTCCCCAGGACCACTTTTGGGACAAGGAATAGAGATTTTGATAGGGATGCAAAGCTGGAAAGGGAGGCAGAGAATAGACTTTGAAGATGTTAACTTCTGTCTCAGGGCTTTAAAATTATTTAATTCTAAAGGTAATATAAACCTCCCTCCTCCCCACATTGGAAAGTTACTGAAGCAGACTAACTCTTAAAATGTAAGTATTTGCCAGTGAGGAGAGTGGCTTACATACGGTAAAGATCGGAATCTTAAGGAGTGGTGAGTGTAAAATGACATTGAGGACCTGAATTAATGCATTCTATAAATGTCAGAAAGAAATTTTAGATGAGATATAGTCTCTAGATGACTCCCAATGACCACTGCTTTCTAATACTCAGCCCTTGTATACTCCTTTCCCCTAAAGGGTGGGCTTAACTTTTCAACTCCATTCTACAAATAGAATGTGTCAGAAGTGATGGAATGACATTTCCAAGATTAGGTTATATAAAGGCTGTGAATTTTGTCTTGTGTCCTCAATCTTAGATTCTTGCCCTAAAGAAAGGCAACTGTCATGCTGTGAGTGAGCCCTATGGAGAGTACCATGAGGCAATGGAATAAAGCCTTATAAAAATCACTCATGAGTTGGAAGTAGATTCTTCCACCCCCAGTTGAAACTTCAGACGAGACCATGGTCCCAGATTAGAGCTTAATTGCAACGTTATGTGAGACCTTGAGCCAGAAGCATCAAGCCATAACATGCCAGAATTATTTACCAACAGAAACTGTGAGCTAATAAATATAAATGTTTATTGTTTTAAGCTACTATATTTTGGGGTAATTTGTTATGCAGCAATAGATAACTAACACAGAGAGAGATTTAAAAATAAAAACATAAAGATAATAATAGCAGCTAATATTTCTTGACTTCTATTTTGCTGCATGCACCATCCTAAAAGAAATAGAAACAACAGATTAAAAGTTCTCGAAATTATGTGAATAAAACTGCCATAAATAATTTAGAAACCAAGTCTCAAGAGAAGAGAGGATAGAAGGATAAAACACATTACAGAAAGAAAGAACATGTAGTAAATAAGGGAAAGACAAAAGGCAAGGAAAAAATATTTGAGTGCAATGGGTTAATCGGATATTAATTAAAATGCTAATAGAAACAATGTGGGTTTATGCTATCATTAAGAAATTTTTTTAAATGTATACAATGTAAAATATGTAATCATAAAATACTTTTTGTTATTAAACAAATTGAATATCAAGTGGAACATCGGATATTAATTAAAATGCTAATAGAAACAATGTGGGTTTATGCTATCATTAAGAAATTTTTTTAAATGTATAAAATGTAAAATATGTAATCATAAAATACTTTTTGTTATTAAACAAATTGAATATCAAGTGGAAGTTATTTGAAGATATTTTAAAAGTTAAAATTTTTACAATAAACAGGCAGAATGTTATAAACTTTTTGCTTTAACTTCTTTATAACATTTACCTATTTCTCTTAGCTTGAACTTTAGTACTTTGACTTAAAAAAATGAATCTGTTAACAGCAGACCATTTATTATTTTATGAGCCATGAGAGCAAAGACAACAGATAATATTTATTGAGCATTTATTATGTATTGGGCACAGCCTTAACTATTTTAAATATCATGAATTTCTCACTTCAACGAGCTCAGTTTGGCATATTATCCCCATTGTCAAGACAGGACAACCAAGAATCAGAGATTTTAAATGATATGCCTGAGGTCTTATAGTAAGTTAAGCGCCAAGTCTAATGAAAAATCTTTGCTCATGATTCCAAACTCTCTTTCCGACCCATTATATCACCTCATTAAGCAGCAGAGATGATTTATCTCTGAGTTCCGTTTAAGCAGCAAAGTTCCATAAAAAGTGAAGTGTTACCGTTGTCACCTACCTTTCTAACCTATACTTTCTGACACAGTTTAAGCCATGTTTAAGGTAGCTTTTTTCATATTGAGTCAATTCCTCATTCAAGCAATATGCCCAATCCCTGGACTTGCTTCCTGAATTATTTTGCTTTGACAATGACATTCCTCTAATTCTGTTCAATAAGTTTTCCTAAAATTGTACAATAACCTCAACATGTCCTGTTTCTTCATTACATGCCACTAAATCCTGACAGGTGTGACAAACCACACATGCCTTGAGAATCCCCAAGATTTGTACCGGTTTCCTACTCTCCCTTGAATTTCAAAGTGATCATTCAATATGCAGGTCTCACTAACACTTTCTACTTTCTGCATTGTGCATCTTGTACTCCATACTCCCGGAGTGCTGACCAAATTGCAAGTGATTTTCACCTTTCTACCTTCGTTAAGCTCAGGCATATTCTGGGCAATTTCTGCCTAATTGCTCTTCCTTGTCTGATTACTGTCAGCTGGTGGTGTGCTTTTGCTGAAATGCAATATCAAACAGCACAATATACCTTATTTTCTTACATAATCACTCTCTGCCCACCAGAATCAAGAATATAGCTTGCTAAATTACTATGATTGTTGGGATATCATTTTGGAAATATAGACTAAAAAAATGCTGGGCTTGGAGGACTATTATTGCCCAAATTGCATTTTTTACTTTTTCTGTTTTTGTTTTGGTGCATAAGTATGCAACCAAGTAGAGGGAACAGCAATTCTAGTTCAGTCTTGGTTATGGGAAATAATGCTAATGCCAAGAATATGGGGCAGGTGATAATCTCCCATTTGCTTTTCTCCCACTACAATATATAAGTACAGAGTCAGAATGTTTTTGGTAGAGTAGACAATCACTCCATAAGATCAGCTTAGAAGAGGTGTTCCAGATGAAGGGAAATAAGTTTAATTTCAAAGAACAGTCTTTCTTTTTTTTTTTTTTTTTCCTATTTGTTGGCTTGCTCCCTTGTTTCAATCTGGATCCTATAATTTTGACTTCTGTTAAACCACTGAATATTTTCTGACAAAGCCTTCCTGGTCTGGTAGGCACTTAGTTCTTTGGTTATTACTGTACCTTCTGTCTCAAATCAATAGCACTCAGCCATTCCTTAATATAGTGCTCGTGCATAACCACCTATTATTGTGTTGTGGGAAACAAGAGTATGAAAAAAGACAAAAACAGGTAGATGTGCCTAAGTCTGAAAGAAACAATGACAACAATATCTAATACTATAATAGAGAAACATAGAAGAGTGGATAAAAAAATTTTGAACTAAAATAAACTGAGTTTAAGCAATGACTGTGTTAATGATTTCTTTAAACTTTGGTTTCTGCATCTGAAATAGAGGCATAATAATATTTTCTGTATCTTCAGGTTGTTACATGGATTCAATGAGGATAAATGAGATAATATTTATGAAATGCTTAGCACAGTGCTTGATGCATAAAATATGTTCAATAAATATTAGCTTTTATTATTTTTATTATTTCTATTAGTATCAACTATTATTGCAAGGAACCACTATAATTATTCACTCATTTATATCTCCACAGTAAGCTTTAAAGGCATTACTATACTTTTTTTGCAAGATCAGAAACTTGATGCTTACAAAGGACATATACACTAATACCTCTTTTTAAAATGTTTATTTTATGGTGATGATAAATATGCTGTTTTCATATAAAACTTCCTTTTGAAAGGAACGTGGAAGCTCTTATGAATAGAGAGTAGAATGGGATACGATAAAGTTCTCACATTTTATTATCGTGCCACTCATTAATTAATTAATTTATTCATTTGACTAATATTTAGGCATTGTTCTAGGTAGTTGGGGAAGATCAAGGTAGAACAACAACAGGCATTGTTCTAGGTAGTTGGGGAAGATCAAGGTAGAACAACAACAACAAAAACACTGATTCTTGTTCTAAAGGACATACATTCTAGTAGCAAAGACAGACCGGCATTGTTCTAGGTACTTGGGGAAGATCAAGGTAGAAAAACAACAACAAAAACACTGATTCTTGTTCTAAAGGACATACATTCTAGTAGCAAAGACAGACAGTAAACAACAAACAGAATAAATTTACAAAGTATACGGTTTAAAAGTAATGAGTATGGAGTCAAGACCTGCATACCACCAGGGGCACAGACTTCAGCCATGGAAGACCCCTCCCACAGCCCCAGCAGGCACCAAGGTGAGCCAAGCCTCATGCACCACTGGGGACACAGACTCCAGCCCGGCCCTTGAAGGCCCTTCCCACAGCTCCAGTGGGTGCCAAGGTGAGCCAGGCCCTGCGTGCCACCAGGGGCACAGACTCCAGGCCTGGAAAGCATTGCCCACAGCCCCAGCAGGTGCCAAGGGTGAGTGGAGCCCTTCATGCCTTCAGGGGCACAGACTACAGCCCTCAAAAGCCTTGCTCACTGCAGGAGCATGTGACAAAGTGTTCTAACACAGCTGCTGCCATACCTACCGTCACCACAAAGACTGTTTACCATCAAAGTAGCAACAGGGCCACTCTACAGGCAGCCTGCTGCACACTCGGCTACACTGATACAGGAAGTCACCAGCCAAACCAACATATAGAGGAGGAAACCTTTATCCTCATAGCCAACTCCAGAGTAACAGAAGAAACAAGTGCTCTACAAGTGGCCAAAAATCAATGAAAAAAATACTAGAACTATGAGAAAACAAGAAGATATGACACTGCCAAAGGAATACAATAATGTTCAAGTACCAGACCACACAGAGCAGGAAACCCTTGAAATGTCTGAAAAGGAATTTCAAGCAAAGATTTTAAAAAAACTCAATGAGATAAAAGAAGACTCAATTAGAGAACACAATGAAACAAGAAAAAAATACTCAGGATATGAAGGAGGACATTTGCAAAGAGATTAATACCTTAAAAATATGTAGCCAAACTCCTAGAAATGAAGGATTACCTCAATGAAATAAAAACAAACAAACAAACAAACAAAAAACACAACAGAGAACTTAAGCAGCAGGCTAGAACAAGAAGAATTAAGAATTTCATATCTTGAAAATGGTCTTTTTGAAATAACCCAGGAAGACGAAAAAAAGGAAAAAATAATTTTAAAAAATGAAGAAAATCAAGGAGAGCTAGGAGACAGTCTCAAGAGCTCAAACATCCAAATCATGGATATTCCAGAAGGAGAGGAGAAAGAAAACAATATTGAAAACCTTTTAAAGGAAATAATAACAGAAAACTTCCCAGGTGAGGGAAAGATGCAGACCTACAGATCCAGGAAGTCTAAAAATCCCCAAACAGATTCAATCCAAAAAAATCTGCTCCAAGACACATTATAGTCAAACTGGCAAAGCTCAAAGACAAAGAGAAAATTCTAAAAGCAGAAAAAGAAAAGTGTCAAGTCACCTAAAAAGGAGCCCCCATCTAACTAACAGTAGACTTCTCAACTGAAATCCTACAGGCCAGAAGAGAATGGGATGATACATTCAAAATACTAAAAGAAAAAAAACCTGTCAACCAAGAATTCTATACCCAGCAAGGCTCTCCTTCAGAAATGAGGGAAAATAGTGTATTTCCCAGACAAGCAAAAATTGTAGGAGTTCATCACAACATGACAGCACTGAAAGAAATTCTCAAGGGAGTCCTGCATCTGGAATCAGAAAAGTGATAATCACCATCACAGACACACTAAAAAGAGCAAAACCTGCTGTGATAACAAAAATTCAAATGAGAAAGAGAAAGAAGCTAAATCATGCCACTTCAAATTTCTAACTAACATTGAAGACAAGAAATAAAAGGGGAAGCAATGAATAAAAGATATTTAAAACATCTAAACAAAAAGCAATCAAATGACAGGAGTAAAACAGTACCTATCAATAACAACCCTAAATGTAAATCAATTAAATTCCCCATTCAAAAGACACAGACTGACTGACAGGATTAAAAAGCTAGACCCAAGTATATGCTGTCCTCAAGAGACTCGCCTCATCCGTAAAGACACACACAGATAAAAAGTGAAGGGATAGACAAAGATATACCATGCAAATGGAAACCAAAAATGAGTAGGAGTAGGTCTTATATTAGATAAAATAGACTTTAAACCAAAACCGTAAAAAGAGACAAAGAAGGCTACTATACAATGAGAAAGGGTTCTATCGAGGTAGAAGATATAACAATCATAAACATGTACGCATGCAGATATATACAGCAAACACTCTCAGACTTAAAGAACAAGATAGACCCTAATACAATAACAGTGGGTGACTGAACACCGCTCTCTCAGCATGGGAATGATCTTCAAGGCAACAAGTCAACAAAGAGACACAGGATTTAAACTAC
>NW_007727727.1:386618-387725 GCF_000696425.1 Galeopterus variegatus | reverse complement strand
CCTTAGACCAACTGGACCTGGCAGATATCACAAAACATTTCATCCAACAACTGCAGATTATACATTCTTCTCATCAGCACATGGGATATTCTCCAGGATAGACCACATGTTCTATGACAAATCAAGTCTCAGCAAATTTTCAAAAACTTGTAATTATTCCAAGTATCTTTTCAGACCACAATGGACTAAAACTAAATCAATAACAAGCAAAATTCTGGAAACTATACAAATGCAAGGAAACTAAACAACAGGCTCCTACAGGTCCAAGAAGACCTATGGGTCTAAGGAGAAATTAAACAAGAATGACCTATGAGTCCAAGAAGAAATTAAATGGGAATTCAAAACATTTCTTAAACGAACAAAAATAAAGATACATCATAGCAAAACCTGGGGGTTACTAAAAAAGCACTACTAAGAGGGAAGTTTATCGCAATAAATGCTGCATCAGAAGAATAGAAAGTCTTCAAATAAATGACCTAATGCTACACACAAAAGAACTTCAAAAATAACAATGATATAATCCTAAAAGTAGTAGAAGGAAAGAAATAATTAAGACCAGAGCAGAACTAAATGAAATAGAGACCCCCAAAATAATAGAAAAGATGAATGAAACAAAAAAGTTGTTTTTTTAACAAGATAAATTAATTAGACAAACCATTAGCAAGGTTAACAAAGACAGAGAGAGAGAGAGAGACAGAGACAGAGAGAGACGGAGACAGAAAGAGACAGAGAGATACAGAGAGAGACAGAGAGAGACAGAGACAGAGAGAGAAAAGACCCAAATAACAAAAATCAGAACTGAAAAGGAAAACATTGCAACCAATACCACAGAAATACAAAGACTCATTACAGACTATTATAAACAACTGTATGAGAACAAATATGAAGCCTGGAGGAAATGGATAAATTTCTGGACACATACAAACTACCAAGAGTGAATCAAGAAGAAATAGAAAACCTGAACAGTCCAATAACAAGCAATCAGATTGAAGCAGTAATCAGGAATCTTCCAACAAAGAAAAGCCCATGATTGGATGGCTTTAGAGCTAAATTCTATCAAATCTTTAAAGAGGAATTAATACCAATTCTTCTCAAACTATTCCAAAA
>NW_007727727.1:384336-385001 GCF_000696425.1 Galeopterus variegatus | reverse complement strand
TACAATGAGAACTACAAAACACTACTGAAAGAAATTAAAGAGGACACAAAAAGGTAGAAAGACATACAATACTCTCTGATTGGAAGAACTGATATTGTGAAAATTTCTATGCTACCCAAAGTGAACTATAGATTCAATGCGATCCCTATCAAAATTCCGATGACATTCTTCGCAGAAATAGAAAAAAGCAATCATATGGAACAACAAAAGACCCCCAATAGCCAATAAAATCCTGAACAAAAAAATAAGAAAGCCAGAGGCATAACACTACCCAACTTTAAATTATATTACAAAGCTATTGTAATCCAAATGGCATGGTACTGGCATTTAAAAAGACACTTGGACCAAGGGAACACAATAGGAAACCTGGGAATCAGCCCACATACTTACAGCCAACTGACCTTTGACAAAGGCCATGAGAACACACTTTGGGGAAAAAACTGCCTCCTCAAAAAATGGTGCTGGGAAAATTGGACATACATATGCAGAAGAATGAAAGTGGCACCTGTACCTCTCAGCATGTTCCCATATCAACTCAAAATGGATTAAAGATTTAAATGTAAGACCTGAAATCATAAAATCACTAAAGAAAATCAGGGGGAATATTTCAGGAAGTAGGACTGGGCAAAGACTTTATGAATAAGACCCCAAAAGCACAAGCAACA
>NW_007727727.1:380529-383564 GCF_000696425.1 Galeopterus variegatus | reverse complement strand
AAAGAAAGAAAGAAAGAAAGAAAGAAAATGAAAGACTCAGAATAATACATTGAACTTACATAAGGAGGGAACAAACTTAAGAATACTAGAGATGGGGGGAGGGAGGAAGGGGGTTGGGGAGCAATTGGTAGTTAAGGGCACAGAAAAATATTAGGATTGCTAATTATGAATATGCTAATAAAATTATAGAGAGAAAAAATAAAAGTAATGAGTGCTATAATAATGACAACAATTACAGAACTGGGTCAGAATCAGTGGACTTGGGGGTGCCAGGTGATAGCAGGACAAGTTGCTCTATTAAGTAGGGTGATCTGTGTAGGCCTCACTGAAAATGTCAGATATGCACAAAGCAAGAAGAAGATGAATAATATCTGGGGAAGAATGTTCCAGCTAGAGAATAGACTAAGTTGGAATCCTATATGGCATGTTTGAGGAACAGCCAGGAGAACAACAGACTGGGGCAGAGTAAGAGAGGGGAGCGTAGTTGCTCATACATTCAACGGTAGGGATCTGAGTTTCAATGTGAGTAAAACGAACAGCTATCAGAGGTTTCTGAGTGGAGGAGTGATATTATTTGACTTTCTACATATAGTAATAGACTGCATGATGGCCTTTCCACTGCGGCAGTATAAGGGATGAGAAGGAATTTGGGCTTAAATCTAAAAAAAGTGGTAGAAACATAGCCAAAGACTGAAAAGTGTTCCCAAGCAGAGTGAAAGAATATACCAATCCAGCAACACATGAGACAAGGCTTAGACCTACAGTAAGCCAGTGGAAAGGTTAATAGCTTTAATAGTTACATGCTGGGTCAAAATTTCCAACACCTACTGAGACTAGGTATATGAAAGAGCATTGAGGACTGTAGCCAAGTGGCGTGCACCTGCCCTACTTGGGGAGGCTGCCATGACTCTGCTCCAGCCAGTTTCTGCCATGAAGAAATGAAAGACCAGTGTTGTCAGAGCTTCAGGTTTCTGACAAGAAACTGGGAATCTGGATTTTTAAGTGAAAATTTCAAAACTTTTAAATGCTGGCTGAAAAAGAAAATCAGTAAGAGGTTCAATCAAAACACATCTTTAAGCAGCATATGGATTATGAGTTGCCCATAGTTGCAAGTGCATAACTTCTGTTGTAGAAACACGTATAAAGAGTAAGTTGTCAGTAGGGTAAGATGCAGCCATTCTGAAGATTGACTCTGCTTTGTGCAGCTCCATAAAGAACTCTTATTTTTGAGTACATGTGATCAGAAAGCAATATTCACTGCCTTTCTTACATCACTCCTCCATCGTTTCTATAGTATTCATTTAAGGACAGACTAACTCCGTCTCAAGAAAAAAAATTATAGAATGATTAGTCATTTTCTGTGAACATGAATTTCAAGCAGGTTGTCAGCCATTTGGAAATGCTTTTGTCCTGGATAGAATGAATAAACAGTACTGTGTGTGCTTGTGTGTGCTGCTTATGATATAACTCCTACATTTTCTTTCAGCCTTATTTCTTTTTACACTCCTACTCAGACTCCAACATAGCCATAATGAATTTCTTTCATTTATCTAACAGGCTCCTGATATTCATCTACCACCCACCTCAACCCTGCCCCTTTTCTGTTTCCCTACTTTGGACATTTGCTGTTTGCTATTTCCTCTATAAGAACACTTCTAGCCAGTCCTCTTTATTTTGGTGAATTTCTATTTATCCTTCAGTCCTGACCCTCCAAGCTAGAGTTACTGGCCCCATTTCTCAGTATTCTGTGGCCACTAAGCTGCTACTACACATTATTTATCATACTGTATTGCAAATCACCTGTTTTCTTGTATGTATCCCCCACTACTATATAACTTCTGAGTGAGCTAAAACATTAGTTACTTGTCTAACTTTTTAGTCTTTTTAGCCCAATCGCATAATACATGGACAGTAAATACTGAATTCATATTTATTAATTATATATCTATTTATTAAATATATATAAAGAGAGATTATCTAGCTGTAATTTGAAATGACTATTTGAGATTAGTAGAACCTACTCAAAGAGGGTATCTCAATTTGGAGCTTAACGATCACAAAATTGGGTAATATAGTTTTCACTTTTGTGACTATATACCACCTCATCTTATTTAAATATTGTTCTGTGGAGGCTTTTTTCCCCCCTACTATGTAATTACAAATCTCCTAAGGATGAAATGTCCCCATAGTGCAAAGGATATGGCAGTAGGGGCTCATTAGATAATTTAGAAGTTATAAAATAATTGGATTTAACACACTGGAGCTTTTGAAAATTGAGATTGAATTTGTTGTTTGTAACTAGGTGCTTTAAATTCAAGACTGAATTTTGTCATTTTTTTAAGCCTTTCTTTATAGTATCTCCTTTGCTTGGGCAATCCTATTTTTTAAATTTAAAAGAAACTTGAGAGATCACAGATTGGGTAGATGTTTACACTTTGGTCATCTAAAGACAGATTGAGTGGCTAACATGAAGGACAACTGGAATATAAACAATGTATGCTTCAGGTTGCATTTTTATTGCTAGATTTTTTTTAAAGAAAGGGAGACATATTTTCAGAAATCATTCATTCTACTGCTAGAGTTTCTTCCAGTAGTGAATATTACATTGCATTGTATGTTTGCTTCATAAACACTAAAAGCAAAAGAACAGTTATTTTACTCTTCTAGAGTCAACATTTAATTACAAGAACCATAACCATAATTCTTCTGGAACCAAATTTTCCCCCTTAATTAAGTTCCTATTCTTTCAGTTAGAGATGTGAAACAAGTTGGTTATATTTCACCATTGCAGAAAAAGAAGTAAACTGAGAACTGGAAATTTGCCTGTATATGAAAGCCCCATCTGACGTTAACTCCTCTAAAAATCATTAAAGGAACTATAATAAATTGCATCCTTTGAAATGGAAATCACATAACTTCCAAATTCACTTCTCAGGAACGTATTTTTTCTTGTGGATGATATGTTCGCAATATGATTTCTTCCAGACCACAGTTTTCCTTTTCTTTTACCTCCAGGTTTAATCCCAATCAAAGCT
>NW_007727727.1:369950-377555 GCF_000696425.1 Galeopterus variegatus | reverse complement strand
AAAAAAAAAAAAAAAAAAAAAAAAAAAAAAAAAGAAAAAGTACACAAATATGTCCTTCCTACCTATTTTTATTTTTTACTAGTCAGTTAATTTGTCTTTCTTAATCTAACAAAACATGCAACATACACTTTCAGGGAAGGGAAAGAGTTTAAAAATTCAGAGGAAAATAAATAAATTACTATAGATATGATTTTGGATTTTACATAAATGCTAAGTTATTTTTTAGAAACAGGAGTTAAACTGAATCTCTAAGCATGATAGTTTCTCTTTTTTTCCCCTATCAATGTTACTGTTCAGGTTTGCTATTAGCCAACGTTTATCTTGGCATCTCACATAAACTGATTTTTTCAATGGGTTCCATAAAATACCTACTCCTAGTCATGGCAGAAAAGTAATATAATTTGGCCAGGACCAATAAGCCAAATAAAACAAATCTGATCAAGCAACTCAACTATGTATCTTTAGACTTTCAGACTAGTTCTCATATTGATCAACTATACTATTGTGCATAAGTTGGGAAAATGTGCAGTTCATAGCATAGAAACATTTTGTTTTACTGAGTGTCTTAGTTGCCTATTGCTGCTGTTACAAATTGTCACAAATTTAGTAGATTAAAATAACACAATTTTTTTATTCTATTATTTTGGAGGCCAAAAATCTAAAATGGGTCCTACTGGGGTAATATCAAAGTGTCAGCATGGCTGTGTTTCTTTCCGGAGGTTCTAAGGGAGAACAGATTTTCTTGCTTTTTCCCTCTGCTAGAAACCATCCATGTTCCTTTGCTCACAGCTTCATTCTTACATATTTAAAACCAGCAATGGACAGTTGAGACTTTCTCACATCACATCACTCTGACATTGACACTCCTACTCCCCCCTCCACATTTAAGGACTCTTGACTACATTGGGTCCACTTGGATAATCCAAGATACTTTCACCTTTTTAAGGTCAGCTGAATAGGAACCTTAATTTCATCTGCAGCCTTAATACTCTTTTTCCATGCAAAGTAGCATATTCACAGGTTCTGGGAGTAAAGATGGGGATGTCTTTGGGAGGCTATTCTGCCTGCCACACCGAGGAACACTCATAATCCTTAGATAGAAGCTTTACAAACATCAAAGTATACTATTCAAAGTCTGGATGAATGTTTAACATTGGAGCATTTTAAGGGCCTTTTGCAAGTTGCTTCTAGTTCATATTCTGACTTAAACTTCCTCATTACAAACTAGATAAAAGCAAAATCAATATTTTGAAATTTTCAAAAACCTTTACACAATTATATCATCAATTTTAAGGACAATTTCATGTTTACACTTTCAAAAATGTCTTGCCTAAATCCTACCAAACACTGCATTTGAAAGCTGTTTACTATTTATCGCACGTGGTTTCAATTAGGTTCAATAAGAAACAAATGTAAATATAATCTGAAAAAAGAAAATCAGGGCAATGGTGAAATTAATGTAGGACTATAATCCACAGAATTTAACTACCATTTTTAATATTTCTCTATACCTGAAATCTCACATTCATTCTTTAGTATTAGACAGTAACAAAGACAATTAAAATAACAGTATGCTACAACACACAACAAATAGGTTTGCCAATTTATGTATCTTTCTTACATGTCATTTATGATTCATCCACCCATATTTTCATCAATTACTCCTTCAATTAAACAAGCAACTATTTCTCTCTTTAGTCCTTCATCTATTCACCACTTACCATATATTTATTGAATGCCTACAGTATCTTAGTCTCAGGTTTGGAATATCAAAGAATAAACCTTAGAAATAATTTTTAATAAGCCTATAGCAGCATAAAACATCAGGTGATTTTTTCCTCTAATATCTACCATTGTAGAGGAAGTTATTTGATTTCCATATGCATGTCCTTGTCTTACTGAGCATATGGCTAGCCAAGATGCCAGTCTCCTTTATAGGAGGGAAAAACTGTATATCTCTATACTAGTTGATAAAATGAATTGCATACACCCTTTTAATGCCTTGTCCTTTAATGCTATTCTTCCACTTTTTCCTTTTAAGCTGGATGAAATGGAGACTAACCCACAAAGTGAAATTAGGAGTTATATTTAAGATGAATTGCATACACCCTTTTAATGCCTTGTCCTTTAATGCTATTCTTCCACTTTTTCCTTTTCAGCTGGATGAAATGGAGACTAACCCACAAAGTGAAATTAGGAGTTATATTTAAGGGAGCACAACCATAATATGGAAAAAGCCTGCCCCTCTGTATTACTAATTGGAGAAGCGTGACCCAGTAGGGCCCCTCAACCAAAAATGTCAGAACTGGACTGTTATTTGAGATAGGAATGAACTTGTATGGTGTTAAGCCATTGAGGTTTTGGAGTTTTAGTCAGTAGTGTAATTGAACAGATTACAATATGAAAGCAACAATGTAAATGAAAAATATTACTCTCTAACTATACATTCAGGTTAAATAAGAAAACGTTATGATCTACAGAAAATTTTAAAAAGAGCTATAAAAAGCAGTTAAGATCCACAATGACATCATTTAGGGTGAAGTACAGCAGCAATTGTAGAGAGGAAAGGGAGAGTGAGTCAGCTCAATATCAATAGATTTCAAAAATGCAAGCCAGAAAGCACTTCCTGGACATGATGGGCTCATCCTGCAGGTATAATCCCATAGACCTTCCATCAAAGCTGTGAAAGCTGGAGTGACTGGTTTTGTAATCTTTGGAATTATAAACCATATGGACAATTCTAATAAAGATGCTTGGATAATAGATGCAAAAAAATGCAGTCAGTGGGGGGTAAAAACCTGGGCCAAGAAAATCCTACTAATCCCAAGAAGTAATAAAAAGAGATGTAGCACAGGATAAACATGGGGATATAAAAATAAAAGGCAGAAAAGCAGGAAAACTTGCCACTTTTGGTTAGAAAAGTGCTGTCACAGAACATATAAAACTTCTGTCCAAATATCTTTCTGACAATTAGAAGGATATGTATAAAGCAGTTGCCTCTATAAAGGAAAACTGCATAGCAGATATACAGGATAAAACAGAAGGAAATAAAAATTGAACGTCAGAACCCAGGGGAACAAAAGGAGGAAGACACAAAGTGCAGACAATGTGGAAAATACAGTAGGGATGTAGCAGATAGGAATTTAAAAAGCAGCCAAAAAGAATAAATAAAGAGAAAAGCTAAAAACATTTAGAGTAAAAAAAAAGATATGTATAGGTATAAGGCAAAGGAGATACACAGTATTCTTAACTGGCTCCCCTACAGAAGTAAACCAAATATTTGAACAGAAAATAAATCCCTTTTAAAAAAAAAAGAAAAAATAATAAATAAAAATATATTGTAAAAATACATAAAAACACAACCCAATGGGCCGGCCCGGTGGCGCACTGCTACAGTGCGCCGCTTGAGAGCGCAGCGGCGCTCCTGCCGAGGGTTCGGATCCCACATACAGACCGGTTCCCGCTCACTGGCTGAGCGAGGAGCGGGCGCAACACCAAGGGTTGCAATCCCGTTGCCGGTCCCGGTCCGGTACGGGCGCGACACTGAGGGTTGCGATCTGTTGCCGGACACGAAAAAAGACAAAAAAAAAAACACAACCCAAGGACATATTCCTAAATGAATTAATATATAAAAATAGATAGTTAAAAGGCATACCATATGCCAGGAAAAGCTGACCCAGAATGGTCCACATGGGATACATTTTACTGAAATCCTGAATCATAATGATGAAGTGAGAACAGATCCGTGAGAAGACCAAATCTTTTGCTAAAATATTTACACTGACATTACATTTTATATAACAACATGCAAAAACAGAGGTTCATAGAAAAGATTAAATAAAACGGAAGGCAACAGAGTAATACCTATTAGAACTTAAAGAAAAGGAAATGAGATCTAAGGATTATTTATCCAACTATGGTATCCCCCATGTAAATAGTCTAGACATAATTAATTTTGAATATAGAAGACCTCAGGATATATTTTTCCATAAGTCCTTCTTTAGAAAAACAAAGAAAACCATTAGATGAACTTGAGCCAAACAAGAGAATATTGGGGAAATCCCATAAAAAGAAAAGATTGGTTATATTCCATATTTCTAACTGCAGAATTAAGACTAAAATAGATGTATAGATAGATGATGGTAACAGATTAGAATTTAAATTATATGCCCTTACAAGACAGAAACTACATGACAAAGAAACAAACAAAAACAACAACAACAACAAAAAAGACTAGATAAGAAAAAAAAATGGAAAATTTGAGTAAATATAAAAGATTGGGGCAAGGGGAACTGGAATGATTATTGCTGTAAATAATAATTTCTTGATTGAGAAATCTTGTTTATTTTTCAGAATAATATTAATATAGACATTAAAAACTTTGGAGTCTAAATCGCCAATTATACAGAAAAATAAAAGATTTTCATATTGAATTAGCCAAGCAAAATCCTCTGTATAATGTGCACAATAGACATAGCAAAACAAAGTTCTTCAGGGACTTCAAAAATAAATGGATGTGCAGAATTATATCAGGAAAACTAAAAAAGGAAACATGGATAATATTCTTAATATCAGTATAATGCATACAAATAAATGAAATAATATGTGAAACAAACAGGGGTTTTTATAATGCTAATGTGCATAGTTTATACCAGCCCTAACATTTGCAGACCGTAATTATAGAAAATATTAGGAGAAACAGCAATGCACTAGTAGCAAAAAAAATAATGTCAATAGAGAGGATAAAAATGAATTTCCACAGTAGTACTCATGGAACACTGACAACAACAAAAAAATGACCATATATTTGCAATGGAAACTTTAGTTAGTGCTAAAATTTAGGAAAAGTGTGGAAAATTATGTCTACTTTCAATGCAATAAACTAGAATTTTAATAATATAAAGAGAAACAAAAGTTTGTTCTCTTTGTAAATGAAGAAGACTCCCTTTTAAAACACTAAAACACATCAATAAGGAAAAACAGGATTTCTAGAAAACAATGATAATGTAAAACCCTTTATCTAAAGTGCTATGAGGAAAATTCATTGCCTTACATAATTATAGAAATTTAAAAAGGATGAAAGTAAATCAACTTTGTATCAGACTCAAATTTCATATTAAAAAGAATGGCAATATAAACAAAAAGAAAAAAACACATTTAAAAAAGGAAAAATAAATTTAAATTCAAAAACTTGTTCTTTGGGAGCGAATATAAAATAGCCGAGCATACATTATAAGGAATCATATTATATTAATAACTATATTATAATTATATGTATTTATATTGTGTGGAATACAATAGAGGCAAAAGATAAAATTTAAAGAGGAGAAAGAACAAATACACTAATAAACAATTAGGGAGACACAGTCACAGAAAGAGAGAATGTTAAAAGAATCAGAAAACGTACTGTGCTCAACTTTTGGAAAAACACTATAATTTTCTATATAATATAACTTACCACAATATATCTCAGAGGAGACAGTAAAAAAATATACACAGAACAATTTCCATTAATGAAAGAGTGACATTTGCCAAAGATTTATCCTCACTAAAGAAAACAACACGACTAGCACTTTTCAAAGAAAACTCTACCCAACAATTAAATAGCAAGTAATTTCTATTTATTGGAGGCTGGGAAGAGTAGGAGAGAAGGGGAGATACGGAGAGGTTGTTGAACAGACACAAAATTAGTTAGATAAGAGGAATGAGTTCTGGTGTTCTATAACACAGTAGGATGACTATGGATAACAATAATTATTGTATAATTCCAAATAGCTAGAGGAGAGAATTTTGAATGTTCCCAACACAACAAAATGACAAATGTCTAAGGTAATGGATATGGTAATTACTCTGATTTAATCATTATATTTTATATACATGTATACAGATATCACATTGGACCTCATATATATGTACAACTATTATGTGTCAGTTAAAAATAATATGATAATAATAAAAGAATGAATAGGAAAAAAAAACATTTTTAGAGCATTAAGAAAAGGACAACTTTCAAACCCTTTCAACTAAATGAATATCATACTCTAAAGGATGAAGCACATAATAAAGTGAAAATTAGATGCCAATCTTACTTATACATACCAATGCAAAATTCCCAAATAAAATTATATGACATAGAATCCAGTAACACATTAAAGGAACTACATCAAGAACAAGTTCAATAATATTAAAAATATAAATGTAAGGCTTCCTATTAATATGTCTTAAGGAAAAAAGAAGGCATTTGATTATGCCTATATATATTAAAAAGCATTTTGTAATTTCAATTACAACTCTAAAAATATTCAATAAGATTGATGTATAATTCCACAATATAAAAATGTCATCTATCTCAGCCCAAAGCTAGAGCTATTATTAATGAGAAAACTCTACAAGCAGTCAAGAAAAGACTTCAAAACACAATATCATCTTTAATTTATAATATTCTAGAGATACTCAACAAGATTATTATACAAGATTAAGAAATAGAAGCATAACAAGAGAAGGAAGGGGTAAAATTCAACATTTATAGACAATACAATCATATACCTAAAAATCCCAAGACGCACCTAAGAAACTGCTACAAAAAAGGGAATGTCATAAATGCTATAAAAAATAATATAAAGAATCAATATTTTTACATAAATTAATCACGAAATGGGAAATGAGAATTATATAAACAACCACAAGATAAAAGAAATGAAGAAAAAAAAAAACATTTACAATAATAGCCAAAGATAAGCGCATAGGAATAAATGGAAAGAAATATGCAAAGTCTATTTGAATTATATCTTAAAACACTGATGGTTACAAAAGAAAACTTGAATAAATAAAAAGACACACTGAGTTCTCAGCAAAGTACAACGTATAAGCATGCTAATTCTTCATATGTTACTTTATTAATTTAACTTGATCTCAGTGAAGATATTAAAATATTTTTAAAAACTAAATAAGATGATCTTAAGTATGTATGAACAAATGGATTAATAACTACAACCAGAAAACTTTAAAAATTGAAAATTAAAAAAAAGAAATGAGAGGAAACAGATGCTATATTACAAAGGCTCAATAATTAAATTATTATATAACTGTATCATTAATAGATAAGCTGATTATGAGAGGAAATCCAAAAATAAAATATACACATATTCTAGAAGTTAGTGTAGGATAAAGAAGTAACTCAGTCAGTGAAGAAAAAAATAGATTATTGATTAAGGTGTTAGCACAATGAGATAAAACTACTTTAAGCTAATTCTAAAGATAAATGACAAACTGAGGAAAATATTTTGCAACTCATAACACAAAGAGATAATACCTCTAATATGTATAAGTACATATCCAGAAAATTGATGAGCTAAGCATCAAAAACCCAACACAAAAATATATGGGAAATGTGAACACTAAATTCAGAGAAAAGAAAGTAAAAAGTATTAAACATATACATAGAGGCTCAATCTTAATAATTCAATAAAAATACAAATGACAACTATTTTTTCATCTATCATATTGGCTAAAACCATAAGTTCAGTAACAGAATATGTTGGGAAGGCTATGGGGGAAACAGGCACTTTCATGTACTCTAGAGCTGGTAGGAGTATAAATTAATCC
>NW_007727727.1:359336-368932 GCF_000696425.1 Galeopterus variegatus | reverse complement strand
GGCTATGGGGGAAACAGGCACTTTCATGTACTCTAGAGCTGGTAGGAGTATAAATTAATCCGATCCCTGTATAAGGCAATTTAGCAACAGTTACTGATATTATAAATATATGTAACTTCTACAAGTCCTAGCAATTCCACTATTATGAACATATTCTCAGTCTGATGTGACCCTATACTGTGAGCATTAACTTTGAATTCTATGGTTTACATAAACAAACATACAAACAAAACTAAGGCCAATGACTTTTAAAATTGCACACAAATTCTGGGTCCATTTTCACGTGCAGATATACATGCTATATACTATTCATTGTAGTAATATTTTAATAATAAAAGATTGAAAAGAAGTAACAAATGTCCACCAATGAAATAATGTTTTAGTATATTTGTGTATATACACTTGTAATATATTCATATAAGTAAAAAAATGCAAAGTAATGAAAATGTGTCCTATATTTTGAGTAGGAAAGAAGGAAAAATGAGGAATCTATAATTTCTTATGTAGCATAAAGGCACACATAAGGATATGAAATAAAGAAGAGTGTCTCTCCCAAGCAGCTGAGAAAATTGGATAGATGGGAAACAAGAATGGGAAGGAAACGTTTCCACTTTTCATTGTATAGCATCATATAATTGTTTTGTCTTTTGAATAATATAAATGTAATTTTATCCAAGAATAGAATAAAAATGAATAAAATAAAGAAAATCTCAAATACTATTTACCTCGCCACTCAGTTTTCCTATACAGCCCATTTTTCCTAATCAAAGAATTAGATGATGCTTTTAACACTTTGAGTTAAAGTTTTAAATCTAGAACCAAATACTACATTAAAATACTACCAGCCAATTCAGATTTGGCTATTCCAGGTGTAGATAAATATGAATTGATAATTAAGAGGGAATAATACAATTAAAATACCCCATATTTTTGTTTTTCTTTTTGTGGGGATGAATGTTTTTACTTTGAGTCCAAGAGGCAGACACTTCTCTCTATATTGAAAGGACAAAAGAATTGGAATCCCAGACAAACATTATTTTGAAGTTATGCTTGTTTGTTCAGCTTGACAATAACAGAACAGTTTTCTCCTTCTTTGTCATCATCAATCTTGTCTGTGATATATTGTATTTTAAGAACATGGATGCAAGCTGCACAGGAAGAGAACTGTAATGTAAGTCAACCTGCCATTCAATGTACTAATCCTCTAAACATCTCAACTGTCAAGCGACAGATATCTGAGCATTCATGTGCAGCAGATTAAAAAAAAAAAAAAAACAGAACACTGGACAACTAAAAATGTTCAGAGGAAAACTAGATATACTTGTCTTGATATAGTTTTCCATCCCAAATGTTAAAATGGAAGATACAGTCATATTTTGACCTTATGCAGTGAGAGTGTATAATACAAATATTATAATCCAGTTTCTCTACTAAGCATTTTGTTTATATTATATCATTTAAACTTGACAGCAACCACGTGAGGTGGAAATCCTTATCCCCTCATTGCAATTGGGAAAACAGAGGCTCAGAGAGGATGAGGAACTTGCTCAAGGTCAAAGTGATTTGAGATGAAATTCAAATCCAGGCTGTTTGAATTCAAAGTTCACACTCCTGGGTTGGCCCGGTGGCGCACTGCTACAGTGCACTGCTTGCGAGCGCGGCGGCGCTCCTGCCGAGGGTTCGGATCCCACATACAGACCGGTTCCCACTCACTGGCTGAGCGAGGTGCGGGCGCAACACCGAGGGTTGCGATCCCGTTGCCGGTCCCGGTCCGGTACGGGCACGACACTGAGGGTTGCGATCCGTTGCCAGACACAAAAAAAAAAAAAAAAAAAAAAAAAAGAAAGAAAAACAAAGTTCACACTCCTAATTTACTTTTCTCTCTTATATATGGTGTCAAATAAGCATTGCTTTTATCCTTACCCTCTAATTCACAACAAACTATCCTAGGTACCTAAGCAAACTGATGAAATGGAAGGGGTTCAATGAAGATAGCGATGCCTGATACCTGTGGATATAAAATTTCAATTAAAATTATTTGTTTCATATTCTATACTTAAAGTTTATCTGAATTAACTTAAAATTTGGAAAGACAAAAAAGTAAGACAGCATTATCTATTCTGCTTATTTTTTCTCCTGATCATATAGATCCTATCTTACCCATGGTTCAGGAGAAACCAAATTATTTAAAGGGGTATAGGTACGAAATTACCCAAATTGCCCTGAGGACAGTTCCACTATTGGAGCCAATATAATGCAGAAATCATAATTGTGAATAATTAGGTAGTCCTAATTGTCTCACTTTTTAGAAGTTTGTACTGACTCTAGATGCTCTATTTCTACCTGAAAATGATATTTTGAAAAAAAAAATTGCAAAAGTATCAAACAGAAAACTCTTAATCTGTACTTTGTTATACAGAGCATAAGGATGTTTTCTTGTGCTCTACTTTCAATATTATTTAAAAATTTGAATTTGAAAAGAAAGTAAATGTAGTTAATTGGCTCTTAAGTATGGATAACTACTAAATAAAAATCCTTCCAGTTTATTTCTATAGGAAAAATGCCTCTACATCTTTTTCTCCCTAAAATGAATGATCTCTTGGTTCTGGATGGGACATGACCCTGAATTGTGGACATTAACTTAGACTTCTATCATCTATATGAACACACAAGCAAAATTAAGGCCAATGGTTTTGAAAATTATAGAGTCAAGTCCAGAGACATTTGTATGGCCCACAAGGCCCTGCGTTACCTCACTCCCTTCGGTTGCCTTCACCTTGGAACCTCTTCTCATCTTTATTCCAGCTATGGCCATGGAGCTATAAAAACCTCAACATGAATAGCTCATCCCCGTGGCAAGGCATTAAGATATATATGCTATATCTCCTTCTTGGAACACTGATCCACAAATTCTTCCTATGGTTAGTTCCTGATCTCTTCAACCAGGTCTCCACAAAAAAGTTACTTTTACAGAGATACCACCCTGACCACTGAATCAATTTAAAAACCACCACTGATTGAACCCACTCAATCTATATTAAATCACTTTGTTCTATTGTCTTCTAAAATTTTTTATGAAATAACTATTCGTTTAATATTTTTATTTTCC
Organism: Galeopterus variegatus; assembly: GCF_000696425.1. Lineage (NCBI taxonomy): Eukaryota > Metazoa > Chordata > Mammalia > Dermoptera > Cynocephalidae > Galeopterus > Galeopterus variegatus. The sequence continues at coordinate 365,823 of NW_007727727.1, read as the reverse complement.
ATTAAAAATGTAAATGTTTTTTCTTATACACCACTGTAGCCCCAGTACTTGCAATAGACATTGGCACATAAAAGCAGTACAATGCGGATTGTTGCATCAACATATTTTTAAAGTTTTGCTAGTTAAAATGTGAACTATTCAAAATAAAACTGAAACAGAGGAAATTAAAAGTGCTCTGATAAATTACATAGAATCTACTATTACATACACACACAAATATATAGGATTAAAGAAAAGAAATGCTTTTAACAAGTCCATTACCATCATTTCTTTTCTGTCCCCCTATTATTGGGGTCTACTAAATCATGTAGCAGAAAGAACAATTTCCTTAGGAACTTCTATTTCCTTATTAGCTTTGTGTTTAACTAGCTATAGACCACCGATTGTATTAGTCTGCTTTGTGTTGCTATAACAGAATACCTGAAACTGGGTAATTTATAAAGAAAAGAGGTTTATTTGGATCATGATTCTGGGACAGCTGCATCTGGTGCAGGCCTCAGGCTGCTTCTACTCATGGTGGAAAGTGGCAGGCAGCCCCGGTGGGTACAAGCAGATCACAGGGTGTGTGTGTGGGAGAGAGAGAGAGGAGAGAGAGAGAGAGAGAGGGAGAGAGAGAGAGAAGGTGCTGCCAGGGTCTTTTAAACAACCAGATCTCCTGGGAACTAATAGAGGGAGAACTCACTCATTAATCTCCCCTCTCCCAGGGAGAGCATTAATCCATTCATGAGAGATCCACCCCCATGACCCAAACAGCTCCCAACACTGCCACATTGAGGATCAGAGTTCCACATGAGTTTTGTGGCAACGATAACATCCAAACTCTATCACCCATAACACACTCACCAATCTCAGTTTTCTTTGTTTATAAATGGGCCTGAAAGTCCTTTACAACTCCAAATGCCATGCTTTTATAAAAAAGGAAAAAAATCATCTTATAGTATTTAAACACCCTGCTGAGCATATACATACTCTCATGGTGGAAAGTGGCAGGCAGCCCCGGTGGGTACAAGCAGATCACAGGGTGTGTGTGTGGGAGAGAGAGAGAGGAGAGAGAGAGAGAGAGAGGGAGAGAGAGAGAGAAGGTGCTGCCAGGGTCTTTTAAACAACCAGATCTCCTGGGAACTAATAGAGGGAGAACTCACTCATTAATCTCCCCTCTCCCAGGGAGAGCATTAATCCATTCATGAGGGATCTGCCCCCATGACTCAATCAGTTTCCAACACTGCCACATTGGGGATCAAATTTCCACATGAGTTCTGGGAGGACAATACATCCAAACTCCATTATTCTGCCCCTGGCCTCCCAAAACTCATGTCCCTCTTACATACAAAATATAATCATTCTATCCCAACAGTCCCAAAAGTTGTAGCTTCTTCCAGCACCAACTTAAAAGTCCAAGGTCCAAAATCTCATTTGAGACCAAAAGCAAAAGTCCTTCCAGCTGTGAACCTGTAAAAATCAAAACTAAATTTATCTACTTCAAGATACAATAGTGGAACAGACATTGGGTATACATTCCCATTCCAAAAGGGAAGAATAGGCCAGAGGAAAGGAGAAACAGACCCCAAACAAGTCCAAAACTCAGCAGGTTAGACATTATGTCTTAAAGCTCCAAAATAATCTTTTTTGACTCCAACTCCTGCATCCTGGGCACAATGGGGCATCTGGGCCCCCAAAGTATCAGGCAGCCTCACTCCCAAAGCTCTGCCAAAAGCAACACATGTATTTGCATTCATCTCCAGCTTTTCCTTTCCCCTTATTACTTGTCAATGCTTTCTTAGACCCTTAATTGTAAGATGGTTGTTAGCACAGATCTTTAGAATAGTTCTGTATATGTAAGCTCATATTCGAATTAAGATGTATGTTCTTTCAACACATTATTCACCACAAACTTCCTGAGATCTTAAAACATGCAAAGCCATGATACGAGGTGTCATGAGGGCACATGAAAAAGGTACAAATCTTTCCTAAATTCATTGTCTAATGTTCCTACATAAGCCACAAAAACTGAGACTTACTGTGAGACCTAGGAATTGGTCCTGCATTTATGATAGCCAGGTTATTAACCATATATAAATTATTTAGCCACTAATTTCCTTATTTTCATATTAAGGGGTATGTGTGGGGAGGCATAGATTAGAAAAAATTAAGCAAACTATATTGAGAAATTTCTTCTTCTAGGTGGAAGAACTCACGTGGAACTCTGATAACCATATATAAATTATTTAGCCACTAATTTCCTTATTTTCATATTAAGGGGTATGTGTGGGAGGCATAGATTAGAAAAAATTAAGCAAACTATATTGATAAATTTCTTCTTCTAGGTGGAAGAACTCACGTGGAACTCTGAACCTCCATGTGGCAGTGTTGGGAGCTGTTTGGGTCATGGGGGCAGATCCCTCATGAATGGATTAATGCTCACCCTAGGGGGCGGGGATAGGGAATGAGCTCCTGCTCCTCCTCCTCCTCCTCCCCTCACCATGTGATCTGCTTGTACCCACCGGCTGCCTACTGCTTGGACTAGGGCCAAATTATGCACGAGTACTTAGGGCTCCAGCAGAGTAGGGGCATAAGGTAGAGCAGAGTACACCTCAAAGAATTTATCTAGAATTTCACAATTTAAAAAACTATAGAAATTATTTTAAATTTAGCATGCATCTAAGACATGTGTAACTCTTTAGTGTTTTCATGTTTGACTTAACAAGTGATCCCTATCAATTTTTTCTAATTTATATTTATAGCGCTCTTCTCTTCAATCCTTTTTTAGATTTGCCTCTACAACATGCACTCTCTAGTCCCCTAGTCTTTGCACTCAGCTGGAATCTTCTTATTCCCACAGAGACCTTCCCAAAACTCCCTAATCATTCTCTATCCTCTTATCCGACTTTATTTTTCATATAAAATCATCATTCCCTCCCATTAAACTATGTATTTATTTACCTTTTTATTTCTTGTCTGTCTCCCCTACTATAATATAAGCTCCATGGTAATAGATGCACTGCCTGTTTTATTCATTGCTATATCCCCAGTGCCTAGAACAGTGCCTTCCTCTTAGGATAAGCGCAATAAAGGTATGTTTGTTAAGTGAATATGTGGGATGAACCTTAATATGTTCAGTTCTTGGGACCTCTTCAGTAATCCAGCCTTGCATACAAAGAAGACAGAGGCATAGTCCCTCTGTCTTAGTCAATTCATACTTGAGGGTGCTGTGATCATACCTAATCTTATCTAATTATACCTAATACCAGAAAACTCTGATGAACACCATCATATCCATTGCAGCATAGCTTCAGATGGAATGACCACCTTGTAAGACTGGTAGGCCAACTGTGAAAACTTAGCTTTTTGAATTGCCTCATAAACAGTGTGTAGCAAGTAGAAGCAAAGATTGGGAAGACATGGTGATTAAATGATCTACAAGTGACCTTCAAGTACTAACATCATAATTCTAAAGGTTTCATTACATCAAATTTTTTATGGGCAAAATGATTGTCTTCTTGACACTGAAGTTGTAATTTACTACGTGCATACTAGCATTGCACGAGGCTAGCATTTCTCAGCAGCAAATAGCATTCTGGAGCTCTTAACTGAACAAATGTTTCTCAATTAAATAACCTTAGATAATGCTTTAAAATGAACAATCTTTTGGAAAGTAAAATGTTTTGTAGCTTATAAAGCTTCTGAGAAATCTTGCAGCAAGAAAATATTTTTTAATGCTTGAACAATCCAGGTTATTTCATCAGCACACTTACTTTCATCTCTCTGAGCAATATTCCCTCAACTTCATTTTAGAAAGCACTGCTCTAGAGAGTATCCTTCTTGATGGTAGGGGTCTGTCTGTAGTCTACTGTTTTAGAACCAACACCTAGCCCAATGTAGGGGATGAATATAAAAATATTTAAGAGATAAATATTGACAGAGTTCGAAAATTGCATTCTCTTGTCCTAGAACCAAGTGCACATATACATTTTGAGGGCTAAGAAGAACATGACATGTGAGTGTTAATTTGCTGTAACTTGCTTCAGGAGAGCTTCTCAGGCCATTTTCTTAAACCTTGGGGCTGGCGTGCCTGGGCTGAAAGGAAAACATTTCCATTCCTAGTAGGAGGCAAAGTCTTCAACTGTAGGAGAAGATAGTTGATAGATTTTTAATACAGGTAATTACTTCCAGAAATTACTCAATGATGGCATAGTCTAGATTTGGTTGTAAGATGTGTCTGAAGCATCTACTGATTTATATAATTAGTACTGAAAGAGGATGTAGTGTTTACTTTATGACTGATGTAATATCCAGGCCCTCATGTTGAATAAGATTGTTTCCAGTTGGGTTAGATTTAACCCGCAATGCCAGAAAAAATTATATTGTGATAACCTATTTATTTTGGTTTTCTGTTCATTAATAAACAAATAAGTTGATGAATTCATCACTAGTTACTTATCAACTATATAAACTCAGCAGACTGTGCTATTTTAATATCCTTTAGAAGGGCTTAAAAGATAAGCAATAGGTAGAACCTTTATCTCAGCCAAATGACAATGTTTATAATAGTTGTAATAACAACAGTGGTGAGATTCCATTTACTAAGCATCTACTGTGTACTAGGAATGAATTTAGTTTACTTATGAATGCTATTAATGCTTAATTTAAAGCAAAAATGATTCCATCTCTTTCTATAGATAAGAAAACTAAGATCTGGAAAACTAACCTGATCAATGAGTGGGCTGAATCTGATGTATATGCAGATTTTTCTGACTCCAAAGTCTAGATTCCTATATGTCCCAATAGGAAACTTTTCAGGTAGATATTGAGAAAGCAACAATGTTGGCTTGGCATATAAGATGGTTTCAAGAAGAGAATCTCAGTATAGGTGTTTCACAGACACCTCTGTACTCTGCTTGCCTAAGGTAACTCATCTGGGCACAAGTAAAGTATCTAGAGTCTGTACCCACCCAGCTATGTTGGCTTGGCATATAAGACGGTTTCAAGAAGAGAATCTCAGTATAGGTGTTTCACAGACGCCTCTGTACTCTGCTTGCCTAAGGTAACTCATCTGGGCACAAGTAAAGTATCTAGAGTCTGTTCCCACCCAGCATGGGGTCTTTTTCTTTTCCTTATCATGCTTGCATCTTTTAGAGTTGAACTGTAGGTGCCAAATCTACTTTTTTCATTGATTCAAGTCAAAAACTTGAGTCATGTGGGGCTTCTCTCTTTCTCCCACACCCTGTGAGATTCTCACCAAATTCTGTTGCTGCTACGTTCAAAACATACACACAATTTGAATGCTTCTTGCAACTTCCACATCTTCCATCCTGGTCTAATCTGCAATCGTCGTTCCCCTGGGCCTTATAATAGCCCTGTAAGTGCTCCTCTATTTTCACCCTGTTTCCACTTGAATTTACTCTCAATGCATCAGCTTGAGAATAAATACCATTTTACATGGCTTTTGCTTACATGGTAGCTTTTATTCTGTGTGAGACTGGAAGCCCTTGTATGGTTCTGAGGAGGGCCGGGCCAGCCACCTTAGCCACCTTTCTGTGCTTTGAACATTGCACACATCTCCTGCATCTACTGCCCCTCTTCATGAAACATTCTTCTAAGAGAAGGAGGGCTTGTCCCTTCAATTCCTTGGGTATTTACTCTAATCTCTCTTTTTCAATGTGGCCTCCCTGGCTATGATATTTAAAATTAAACTCTCCCTCTGTCCCTTCAAACGATTGTTCTCCTTTCTTCTTTTCTCCATGGCACATATCACACTACATATTTCACTTATGTGTTTTCCTTACTTTTTGTCTCTCCCCAGTAGATGGTGAATATTCCTTATGAAAAGAGGAATATTTGTCTGTTTAGTTCACTGCCGTATCCACATTCGCATCACCTAGAAGCAGGCCTAACACACAAGGAAACCTCTGGATTGATATTTGAGTAAAAATGAGTAAACTCACCTAACACAAAGTACAAGCCACTAAACTTATCCAGATCAAAATTTATAAAGAATCTAAATTTTATTCTTTTTTAAAAGATGAATAAAATGTATAACCTTAGAGGTGTTTTGTTTATCTTTTATAGGTAGGGGATTATCATATATTTGCCAGATGCCAAATTCCAGGTGCCACACTATTAATCACACAGCAAACTTATAAGCCCCATAACTCCTAGACTATGCCCTCAACCCCCAGAGAACTGAGAAGAAAAAACGTTAATAAACAGCACAAAGTTGAATAGTATGGCATTAATTGAGTAGCTTTAATTTAGAGTAATAAATTATGAGAAATAACTGCCACAATTAGCAAGTTACAAAGCATACAGAAATGACAAGAATTTATAGTAGAAAATGCTTAAAAATCTCTTTGAAAAAATAGACTGAATTATGCTTAAGTTTGCACTGTAGAAATTAATTTTTATTTTTATTTATTTATTTATTTTTCCTTTTTTTTTGGTCTTTTTTCGTGTCCGGCAACGGACCGCAACCCTCAGTGTCGCGCCCGTA
>NW_007727727.1:355062-358934 GCF_000696425.1 Galeopterus variegatus | reverse complement strand
GCAGTGCGCCACCGGGCCGGCCCAGAAATTAATTTTTAAAAGGAATTAAAAGTCCTCTCACACATATGCAAGCCATCGGCTCTCTTTACCTGACCACAGGTTTCTGATCTATGGATGATCATTGTCCTATTAAACTATATACATATACGTGGTTGTATACACACACACACCTCAACATATACACACACACATATACACACATACATACAAATACATGTAATATATATATGTAACACAAATAAGCAATGAAATAGACTAGTTTGTAAGAATTTCATGTGATAAATTTTTAATACAAACTCCTAACACAAATAAACCACCTGCATAAAGTTCTTATAATTTGTTCTCTCTCATGAAATAAGGTCCCAATTTTATGGGCAAACATGAGATCTGGAGTACAAGAAAGAATTATATTTCAGATAGCGTTCTTTTCAACTGCAATGAGAAAGCACACAGGTAATAGTTTGAAACCATAGCTAGGAAGGACGTAGGATGAATTTGCTCTGGAAAATATATTTTAATTAATAAAAGGAACAACTGTATTTGGTATTTAGCTATGTCAATTTGTTAACTCTTGCTAATTGAGTTTTCAGCTAAAACCTGTTTTTTCATGTGACATTATTTACCATGTGTCTTAGTCCATTTTGTGTTGCTGTAACAGAATACCCAGGATGGGGCAATTCATAAAGAAAAGAGGTTTATTTAGCTCTCTATTCTGCAGGTTGGAAAGTTCAAGATTAGGCTGCTACATCTGGTGGCTTCTGGGGTAGGCCTCGTGCTGCATCAAAACATGGCAGAGAGACATAAGGGGAATACGGCATAAGCAAAGAAAAAAGGGGCAAAACTCAAAAAGCAACCTCCCTTTATAACAGCTTGCTCTGGAAGAACTAACCCAGTCTCCTGAGAAAGACATTAACTCATCTTACAAACCAATCATCTCTTAAAAGCATTGTTTCCCAACACTGTCACATTCGGGACTAAGGCTCAACACGAGTTTTGGTGGGAAAAAACCACATCCAAACCATAGCACAACGTATCCGATAGAAAGCAATGTTTCAAAGGTAAATACACACTCTCTCTCTCTGACTTTGGTAACATACACAGTCTCTCTCTCTCTGACTTTGGTAACAGCATCTATCCTTGAATCCCTTCTTTTCTACTTACTAGCTCTGTGACCCCAGTGAGTTATGCAATTTTCTTCTCGTCTCATCTGTTTTTTTTTTTTAAGTGGATAATGAGTAGTTGCGAAGCTTAAGGTATTTAATTTAGGCAAAGTATCTACCACAGTGCCAGTACACACAAAAAACGTATTCTTGTGTTCTGAAGAGCTAATTATTATTATAATTCTTCCTTGACCCAAATTAAAGACTTCTTTTAATTAAAATACAATCTTCTAAAGAATGTTTACTGTTTTAAATATCATCAGTCATTCTTGGTGTTTGTTATCTCCTCATAATCATCTGTACACACACACACACACACACATTTTTGTTTAAATGGCCATGTAAACACTTATCTACATCATTGAAAAAAACTGTTGAGTGGCTCAGAGACTTGTGGCAGGCACATCAGAAAAGACTTTTCTGTGCTTATGACCACCGAATGCTCTTTAATCTATTTAATCCCTGTGCCAAACTGCCTCATAGACTTGGTGTCTTTTTGAAATATAAGAAATTTTTATTTTTATTTTGCTTATAGAAAGAAGAATGCAAGTTGTGTGAAACTAAGATTTAAAATTGAGTATGAAGAAAACCACTTGATTTACATTTCAGATCTGCCATGTATTTTTACTTCTATAACAGTAAACAAATGTTGAACTGAAGACTTAGTTTCTTTTTCTGTAACAAGGGAATAATAATATCTCTACTTCATAGTTTTTATAGGGATTAAGAGGGAGAATACATGAAAAGTGCTTAGCACAGTGCCTGACACATATTAATCTCCCAAAATTAACTACTAAAATTCCCTCAATTTTTTCTAACCCCATTGATTTCACCAGTATCATTTGCTTCAATTAATCACATTATTTTTTGATGTTATTCAAATAAAAGTATGCTGATTCTCATAGAAAGAGCACGTAAAACAAGAATTGGTGGCAGCTGGCAAACAAAAAAATATTGATGTGGCAGTTTTCTACGTGGAAAGACATTTGTAGTTTACATTTTGTTTTCTTTCTTGATTAAATATGTGATTTTTATGCTGCCACAGAACAAGTAGAACCACAGCTTATGTTTTTAAAATACGGATTTATGTTCATCTCAATTCCTATCTCAAATTATATTTGGAAGAGGAATGTCATTTCCTGTGAATTTATCCCACAGTTCTCCTCTGATACATAAAGTTATCTATAAATTCAGAGCATTTTATTTTTTGAAAATCATGATGCCTCCAAAGGAGGTTTTACTCCTTCAGTTTTAGTGAGTGTCAGAGTCTTGAGGGCTTAGAAGATTCTACACTGAAGAGGAAAATGCAAACTGTTTCTCATTCCTGGCCAGTTGTTTTGGGAACAATCATCACAAAAAAAGCCAGTTCTTACTTGGTTCCTATCAGAAGATATTTGGAAGAAGATGGCATGTGGTGTAAAACTCAGGGTTAACTTTAATTGGGAAAAGAACTCATGAAATTGCGTTTAGAAACTTGGCAACCTCAAAAACTTGAACTGTGGATTTTAGAGAATCTTTTCTCAATAGTTCATGCTGAATACAACTGATAAAATGAGCCCAAAAGTAGAAAAGATATCACCTACTTACAAAGAGAAATGAAAACTGTTTTCAGCTGTCATAAAATTCTTGTCAGATACATAGGCTATAATTAACCTGATATATGTATATAAGAATTGTTATAAAAGGTGTGATTACACTGTGGATGAATTATGTTGTTTAGCTAGTCATGAAAACATCAAAATTAAATTTATAACATCACATATATTATGCAGTGCTCCATGATTTATTATCCAGTATTTACAAAATTTATACGTAAGAGTCAAGAAAAAAATGATATTTTCCTGTATCATGAAAATCCGTCTCTTTAACATAGAAAAACTGTTTGGCACCTGAAGAGAGACAGGGAATGAATACAGGAGAGCACACACAGGCTCTCTTTCAGTATGGAGCGGTTCCATAAGCTACATTTTACAGCAAGCAAAACAAAAGAGGCTCCTGATAAGATTCTTCATCATTAATCTCCGTCTCCTGCTGGTGCATAATCTATATGAACAGGGACGGGTTTAGGGGATTTGTGGCAAGTATTAGGTCACATTTCTCAAGAAAATAACTTTTCAGTATATGTGTATGTCTTAATCTCTTTAATAATTCTTTCTTAATAATTCCTAGAACTATTTTATGACCTCCGCTGGCAAAATATTTAATTTAAATTTTTCAATATCTGTAAATGAGATGCTCAGCAAAAGAAATTCACAATAAAAGAGAAAGCATTTCATATGGTTTTGCCTGACAAAGACAAATTCCCTGATCCATTTTCTGTTCAGAAGGTAACACTGTTCTTTAATAACATAAGTGAAGTGATGTCCTGTGTTTAAAAGCTTTCACTGACTGCCTGTTGAATAATATTCAACCTTGCACAGGGCTTACAAGCTTCTTCGTAATCTTGTCCTGAATTTTCCTCCGGTGGCACTTTCCCCACACTTTTTGGTCTCCTTTGGTTATTGGAGCACACCAAGACCTCACATATTTTTTCCCCTCTGTCTTCTCACATCCTGTTGCCTCTGTCCAATCATAGTATTACCTCTTTTTACTTTGGGTTTCAGATGAAATTTAACTTTCCCCAAAAGACTTGCTCTGATGTGGCAAATATTATTAGTGCTCAACAATTTCTAGTCTTCCCTTTCTTCTTAGGCATATGGAAGATACTTCCCA
>NW_007727727.1:350663-354857 GCF_000696425.1 Galeopterus variegatus | reverse complement strand
CCCTCTGTCTTCTCACATCCTGTTGCCTCTGTCCAATCATAGTATTACCTCTTTTTACTTTGGGTTTCAGATGAAATTTAACTTTCCCCAAAAGACTTGCTCTGATGTGGCAAATATTATTAGTGCTCAACAATTTCTAGTCTTCCCTTTCTTCTTAGGCATATGGAAGATACTTCCCAGTCTCCTTGCAGTTAGGTGGGGCAGTGTGACTCACTCTAGCTAATGACATGTGTCATTTCCAGGCAGGGGCAGTAAAAAGCACCCATGTGATTCTTCAGACTCTTCCTTTTTGACAGTTAACCTGTTGAGATAATGAAACCTGAAAACCTAACTGGATCATTGAGATACCACAAGGAGGACAGGTGTCCTAGAGGGTTGGCTGGACCACAGCTGATTTTGTGTAGACAAAAATAAACTTTTGTTGTGTGAAGCAACTGAGATTTGGATTTATTAGCTATGTTGTTGCAACCATAGCCTAACCATACCATTCAAATCAGGTCCACTATATTATTTGCTTTAATAGCACCTACCACAATTTTGCTAAAATTAAATATGTATCTGACTTCTTTATGCAATTTATGCTTTCTCCTATAGACCAGGAGCTGGCAATAATTTTTAGCACTGAGAAAGATAGTAAATACTTTAGGTTCTGTGGGCACTAAGGTCGCTTTTGCAACTACTCAACCATCCCATTCTAGTGCTAAACTGTCACATGAAACATGTAAATGAATTTGTGGGTCTGTGGTCTAATAGAACTTTATTTACAAAACTATATAATGAGCCAAACATTTTTGGCCCATGGTCTGTAGTTTGCCAGCCACTGTGCTAGACTACCAGATCCACATTTTGCTAGACTATCACAATCACATCGTAAGGAACATTTTTCATTTATGATAATATACCTATAATTTAGCAGAGTGTCAGGCCCATGGTAATCAAAATTTGCTAAAAAAATGAATGAATGAATGAGGTATAATAATAACAATCACTGCTAGATTACCAGGTTTGAAGTTTCTGTTGCGTAGTCTAACAAACTATGCTACTGGAAGAAACTATTTAGACGTAGACTAGAAAACCTAATCCCAGACACTAGGCTCCCAAGATATGGGCTGGTCTTAGCTACTATGTTTATAAGCATCTTTACATAACCCTATAATCTTTTTAGCAAAAAAAGATAGGTGGATAAGTGCATTAACTTTAGAATAGGATAGAAGAAAATAGGATCAAATAGACCCTGAATCCTACGATACATTCAGTCTCTGACTAAATTTTTTAATATAGATTATTGAAGCACCAGAAATACAAATGTGTAAAACTAAAATACTCTTACATAATTTATTATCTCCCCTACCCAACTACTTCTTATTCTCCTTGAAGGTATTGACATTTACCTCAACCATGCCATTAAGATCACATTAACTATACCTAACTTACCATATATTAATTGAACATGTACATTTATTAAATATGCATTATGTGCGAGGTACTCTGATAAACTCATATGCAGGATCTTATTTAATTCTTACAGAAACCCCATTTGAAAGGGTAAATTTTACTGTTTACATTATAAAATAAGGAAATGAAGACTTACAGATATAAGGGGATTTTCTCCAATGTCCAGAAAGCAGTGAAGACGAGATTTGAACCTAATTTGGAGTGATTCCAAAATATGTGATAGTGCCTCAGTAAACTTTACAAAATAATGATAATGGTGATATTGATAAACATAGAAGTGTTTTCTAAGCAAATAACTTACCCTAATTTTCTTGAGGATAAGGTGGGAATTAAAAGATTCTTTCTAGGTGGCCTGATCAACTACTAAATGTTTTCTTATTGATACATTAATCACAACTCCAAGAGATTAATCAGCTGTTCACATTTTATTTGGCACCAATAAAACATAAGCATAAGTGACTGGGCAATTTCTAAACATTTAACTACTTCTCTCTATTATCCAAGTGTATCAAATCAAGAGAATTTTAGAATGACAAATTATATTATTAGAGTTTCTGAATAGAAATGAATATTATTGTCATTCCAGCTCAATGTCTATTAATGTAGAGTGACTGCATAAAAGAAGAAATGTACTTGAGAATTAAATTTTTTCTCAAAAAATTAGATTTTCATTTTTATAAGTATTTCTGAGAATAGATTTGCAGACTCAGGGAACTGCTAATGGAAAATTTGCTAGCCATCCCAGCTCCTATACCATTTTGGGGATTAAAAGGTCATAACCATTTTCTAGATATTATTCATCCTGAATAAATCTGGTTATAATTAGTAATAGTAGACAATAGTTTCTTTCAAAATTATGTCATTCTTAATGCTTTCCTATTTTAAAAGGTTTGAAAGTTCATAGTTTTGAGATTACAGAAGACATTCAAAATATTCGAGTGTCTTTTCAGTTGTAGTTTATAGAAACTTTGCTCAATGTAGTATCCTACTCCTTGAAATAAAAGTTTTCCAAGGTAGGAAGGATTCAAACTCATGTTAAATAAATGTTTCAATGGAGTGGGCTGTGGAGTCCTTTATCTCTGCTTTTAGTGCAAATAAATGACTATAGGCTGAGTGTTTAAAAAGTTTTTTGTCTCCTCCCCCCAAAATGTTAATTGAATGTCCAACAGTAGTTGTGCTAAGAACAGAGCTAACCTGTAACAAATATTCAGAGAAATATATTATATGGTGCAGTGGAAATAAACAAGAATGTATAAAATCATTGCAATTCTCCATTTAGAAAGACTTTGTGATCATCTGTTGAGATCCTCTCATTTGATAGGTGAAGCTCAGAGAGATTAAAGGAGAGGAACAGCAGAGTCTCTGTTAGAAATTAGACAAAGCAATCATACTGAACTGGGTTGAATTACGGATTATATCACTACGTGGACAAATTGCTTAAAGTTCTCTGTGCCCTTTTCCATAAAAGGGGCGAGTGAGTCTTACATAATAAGCTATATTTAGGACTGAATATTAGGGTTATATATTCATAGTGACATATCAAAATAAGTTTTGGATAAAACACCTAGCACAGCACCTAGGATCTAGCATGTGCTCAGCAGATAAGTATAATTGATTTTATTATATTAGCACTGTTGTCCTCATCATCCTCATCAATGTCTTGCTCTGTAACACACAGCTAGTTACTGAAATAGACGTGAACAGAAGGCTGGTTATCTGACTCCAAGTTTGTTTACCTTCTGATATACCTTATGAAAGTTTGAGATTTGTTGGACTGATATGGCAGAAATACAGCTTATGGGAGAATTCAGTCAGTCCTTAAAGGATAGGTAGGACTGAAAAAGAAGAAGACTAAAGGCATTCCAGCAGGTGGGAAGGAATGGGGTGGGGAGCTGTAACAGAATCAAGTGCTCACAGACCAAAGAAGCATGGTTTGTATAGATGGTAAGTTTTCCTGCCTGACTAAAAAGTTTTTGACCGCAGATAAGAAGAAAGAAAACTTGCAATTCAGGAACTTGCAAAGTTGGAACTTGCAATTCAGGTATGTTTGAAAGTAAACCAGAACAGGCAACAAAGCATCACTGTAGGCTCTTAATTAAGGGAGTAACATGACGATACCACTCTAAGATTAGTCTGTCCATATGCAATAATATAGTTAATTATATATGGTATGAAGAGGCAATGAAAACTACTAACAAAACCTTGTGACAAAGGGGCTGTAAGGACATACAAAAATAGTATTGCTCTACTTTTGGATATTTATATCACATTGATGCTTAAGGAGAGACTTCTTGAAATCTTTGTGGCAGGAAAGCTAGTTCACGACTTGAAAGCCATGCCTATATTTCATACTTTTTCCCAGTTCCATGAATGAAACCTCAAGTTTCAGGAAGACTTCAAAAAACAGCTCCAAATCAGGTTCAAAGATAAACTAGGCTTCATGCCCTTTTGAGAGCAATCCGCCTATGGAGGATTATTGGACATCTTGGTCAGGACTGAATTTGAACCAGGTTCCAAGGATGAAAGCCCACCGACTAATCTGCTGAGCTACCAAGCCCACTGCTGTGCTGGTTTATAGAAATCCTATTAACTGAGAGATTGAAGTGAAGGAAGATAAGATAGCAAGGTGTTGGAAATCAAGCTTCAGTAGTTTTAACAGAAAAGATACTTTTGAACCTTGCTATTGTATACAGACAGAAATTCAATGCCATGCATGTACTAAATGTGTATGTGCATGTG
>NW_007727727.1:349029-350272 GCF_000696425.1 Galeopterus variegatus | reverse complement strand
TGCTATTGTATACAGACAGAAATTCAATGCCATGCATGTACTAAATGTGTATGTGCATGTGTGCAACTATATAGATGAAATTATACATTTCAAAGAATTTATTTTGCATACATTTCATGTTCATAAAAAATTTCAACATATTTAACAGGGCAATATATTTAACATAGGACTGTTGTTCATGTTAAAATCCATTTTCTTTTTATAACTCTTCCAAGCCCATCATGGTAAATGTAATCAATCCACTCCTCTTGTGCTATCAGTCATATTCAACAGTGTCAGGCTCTATTACAATCATGAATCTTAATTATGTCATTAAGTAACATTTATTTCTTTTCTGGTTCTTAGAATACCTACCACTAATAGTATTTGCTGGTGATCATTCCAGTACAACTGGAGTGTACCAAGAGAGCTGCTTTAGTAGCCAATCATAAAATCTGAGTTTAGATTTGCACATAAATTAGACAACTAAGATTATCACAGAGAGAATTTGCTATATCTTTTAGGATATGGCTGGGCCATAGTGAAGTTATGTAAACACACTTGGTATTGTTCTCATATCCAGAAAATAAAGATGTTAGATTGGATTTAGTGATCACTAGCATTCTTTACTGTTCTAGATAATCTAAGACTATATGATACTAAATTACTTGTGAGCAAGAAAAAAAACCCAAAACTGCAAAACTTAAGGAGGTAAAGCCTTCTAAGAGAATGGAAAGAACACAGAAGGCAAGTGTCAGAAATCGGGGACTACGGTGTCAATTCTGCCTCTAAGCAGTTAAGGTGGTGGTGGTGGGGAGGTGCTGAGAAAATGATTGAATATCTCTGATCTTTAGTCATCTTATTCACATCAGATAAGACCAGATGATATTTGGACTCCTGTTGAGCACTAAGATGTACTGACTTAATTATTTCTTTAAATTAATAAATTCTACATATAGTTCTTCAGGAAATCAGGTTAAAATTCTGATCACTGGATGACACTGGACAGGACATCTTTACTGAGCTTCAGATCCTCTCTCTGTAAAAGGAGTCTGCTGATACATGCTACACACATGGGTTTGTTGTAGAGAGCTGTGAATTGAGGAATGTAAATGTTCTTTTCTGCAAGGCATAAAAATGATAAATGAGGATAAATAATCATTACAAATTAAGTTTATTAACAAATGACTGTAGAAATATTAAGCTGATAGCAGTTTTTTGAAACTTTAACTTTAAAAAGAACTATTTAGAATAACTGCAATTA
>NW_007727727.1:346640-348362 GCF_000696425.1 Galeopterus variegatus | reverse complement strand
GCTGATAGCAGTTTTTTGAAACTTTAACTTTAAAAAGAACTATTTAGAATAACTGCAATTAGGTTAGTATTCCTAATTTTGAAGTAATTTTATTTTCAATATGACAAATTAAATATTTGTGGCGGAAAGATTTTCATTTGCTGCAAAGATAAGATTCTTAGAAATACCATGATTTTGGAGTTTTATGGTGGAAAGTAAACTGATTCTGTAATGGTAATACAAAATAAACCAAAAAAAGAATAGCAAAATTTTTCTAAATTTTATTTCAAAACTATAGCCATTCTGAAGGGTGGAAACATTGAAAGTTTATTTTGAGTTGTTATTATTACCTTAAATGGACAATAAAAGTATTTTTTTATTAACAAAAAAAGTTATTTTTCTGTGCATTTCCACACTTACATACTCAGAATTATAGGCAAACAACAATGGGACACACAGCCATCCTGGCAAATGATCAAGTAATAATCAAGATATAATCACATACTTTATACATCACAAAATTGTAAGTATGTACAATATGAATATCCTTCCTTCTTTTGGGTAACTGCAGTCTTTGACTACCAGAAGGGAAATGTTCCACTAACAACAGAAAAATAAAACTAAACCAGGCTTAGTATGGATACTCTGTCTTGAGCTATTAACTATGTTATAATTAAGTGGTTGCAGAAGGAATGGCCTTTACAGATATTCACTTCATTGTTTTGAGGTGGAGAGTTGATCTTTGGCTTTAGTCGATACATCCAGCCAGACTCACACATGGTTTGCCCTTGAATGTTTAATCCAGCCCTGTGGCTGTGAACTCATCCAATCAGGGGAAACTTTCTGCAAGTCCATCCTCACAGGACATAATGCTCATGATGCGTTTGATGTTGGTGACACTGAGCTATCACTCAAGCTTCTTCCTCAGTTATCACTTTAAGCCTTTTTTTGTTATACAAACGTGCTCTTCTTCACAGGGCCCTGTCTTCTCTAAAATCTTATTTACAAGAGAGGCATTTCAAATTTGAAGAAAAATATTATTCGCACATTTCTAAATATTTTCATTGGGCTAGGGGTTCTCCACCTTTTATCACTAAGAACCCTTAGTTAATTACCTTTGAAGATTCCTGGGGATTCACGGCCCAGGATGAAAGCCTCTCATTTAAAGAATAGTTTGATTAAAGTTTCACAGTAATCACTCATTTCAGAATGGTACAGATGTAGCTTAACCTGCTCAATTCAGGAATCTGCATAAAGATGAACTCTCTGATAGGTCATTTTTTTTTTTTTTTGTCTTTTGTCTTTTTTCCGTGTCTGGCAACGGATTGCAACCCTCAGTGTTGCCCCCGTACCGGACCGGGACCGGCAACGGGATCGCAAGCCTCGGTGTTGCTCCCACGCCTCGCTCAGCCAGCGAGCGGGGGCCGGTCTGCACGTGGGATCCGAACCCTCGGACTGGAGCGCCGCCGTGCTTCCCAAGCGGCGCACTATCCAGTGCGCCACCGGGCCGGCCCAAGATAGGTCATTTTTTAATGTTTCTACCATATAACACTTCTCAAATTGTATACTATAGAACACTATTTATACCACAAGATTCTAAAAAAAGACAAAAAACTCTTTTTTTTTTTTTTCCTTTTTGTCTTTTTTCGTGTCCGACAATGGATCACAACCCTCAGTGTTGAGCCCGTACCGGACCAGGACCGGCAACGGGATCGCAACCCTCAGTGTTGCTCCCACACCTCG
>NW_007727727.1:341892-346009 GCF_000696425.1 Galeopterus variegatus | reverse complement strand
AGTGAGCGGGAACCGGTCTGTATGTGGGATCTGAACCCTCGGCGGGAGCGCCACCATGCTCTCAAGCGGCGCACTGCTACAGTGCGCCACCGGGCTGGCCTGAAAAACTCTTCACTCTAATATAAAAGCAAAAGAAAACATAATATTCTCGCCTCCCAAGATTCCGATGCACATATTTAAAGCCCTAAAGTTGCTCAGTAAAGAAACCTACCATATTTGACCATCTACTTCATTTAAACATGTGAGACTTTTCTGTTATAAAGTTTCTAATGCTTTCCATAACACCCCTGTGCAATTAGAGTTTTAAAGACCTGAAAAAACACCAAGAAAGAAACAGTGGAGTTGCCTTTTGGCATCGTGGTTCTGCTAATACTTGCCCATTCAGTGTTAATTGTTACCTCTGCGCTGTTAGTTATCTTCACATTACTCCTTTCTAAATCTCTTCCCCACCCCCAAATTAGATCATTTCTAGCCTCCTGCTGCTCATGACACAATAAACTCCTAACATGTTATAAAAAGTCTCATTTCTGATGCCAAATTATCTTTCTTCCTTATTCTCCATATCTCTCCTAACATTGACCTATTGTCCGGCAAAATGATCTACTTGCCACCTACTGACCGCAAAATGCTCTTTGTACGTGCCATTTTTTCTTCATGGAAGTCCCTCTTCCTCCACTTTTCTCACTGACTAAATCGTACACATTATTCTAGATATAATTGAAATGTCATACCTCTATGCAGATTTACATTCTTGCCCTTCTTAGGTTCTCTTTTGCTTCACCATGATCAGACATCTCCTTGGACCCATCTTCATAGAGTACTTTCAAAATAGTATCAAAATGATTTCTGAAAATGTCTCTTTGCAAGTAAACTTAATCCAGGGTGCTAGAAGTAAGTGTAGTAGGTTCCTCCTGGTGGGGAGTTACTGACTAGGAAGGGGCATGAAGAAGCCTTCTGGAATATTCTTTTTTGATCTAGGTGGTGGTTACACGGATGTATTTGTAGGCAAAAATTCATCAAGTTGTAAGTGTAAGATTTATTCACCAGATCTATTGTTACTTATTGTATATTACAATAGAAACTCTTAAAAATATGATCCCTAGTAGTTTCTGAATCACCTGAGGGGAGGAATTTTTATTCACCTTTTTAATCCCAAAGTATATCATGGTGCCCAGCACAATGGGGGCATACAAGTTCCTTGAAGAATAAGTGAACATGTGAATGAATGTGTAGGAAGCCCCTTTTCCTGGGTACAGCCTTAGCTTGTCAAGAGAGGAACACATTTCAAGAAGAGGAAGACAATTTGTCTATACTTTGAGCAATAAGACATAGATAATGGTGTGCAGCTAGTAACTTTGCAGATAAGAAGAGAACATGCAGACTGATTAAGAATTCAGAATATAACTTTAGTGTTTGGCAAGATTTCAGTAATGTAGTTCACTGAAGAGCTCAGCAAGTATCTGCACCCCATATGTCTTTTATTTTCCCTCACATTTAAGACATTTCCCTAAAGACTAATAAACAATGGGTACATCCCTGAAGAACAATAAATATATAAAACTGACTCAAATATTATTACTTAACATTAAGTGCCAGCTGCACATAACTTACAACTATCATTAATTTTTTTGCCCTTGAGAATCTTATGTTTAAAAATAAAAGATACAATATTAGGAGATTAAAAAAAGGCAAGAGGAAAATTCAAGCATCATAGTATTTCCTATTCACTGAAATACATGTGAAATGTCTATTACCAATTAGCAATTATGCTAGTTTCTGGGCAGAAAAAAAAAAAAAAAGACTGCAAAACAAGATCTCTGCCTTCATGGAGCTGATAGTCTGGCAAAAGAATAAAAAGTAGAAATACCTTTCATTTACATGGTTTTCTCTGTGTTAACCATTTTCATTTCTTTAGTCAGATGAGACAGATACCATTACCATTTTCATACAGTAAATGAGGAAGAGGCTTAAAGATCATTCAGATAATAAAAGTTCAATTATATAATTTTCTCACCTAAATTTGTCAATGAGACAGATACCATTACCATTTTCATACAGTAAATGAGGAAAAGGCTTAAAGATCATTCAGATAATAAAAGTTCAATTATATAATTTTCTCACCTAAATTTGTCAACTTCTAAAGAGCAGGAAACAGATCTTGTATTTCTGTATATCTTCTTCAGCATCCAGTGTGGGACTGGGAACACAGTAGGGTATAACTATGGATTGACTACTGTGATGGTCCATTGTTTTCCTGTTTGTTAGCAGCAGGAAGGGAGGAACATCTTTTTCCTGAGTAAGAGATATACAGCCTGTGGAATATACTATAAAGCAAATATACTTCACAGGGCCTGGTTTTCCAAAGCCTTGCAGTTTCGAATATTGACCTTACGGAGGACTGGAAATTTTCCTCAGGCTATAAAGTCTCTTGTGTAAGATAAAGATTTGTGGGGCAGCAAGGTTGCTGGCTCAAGGACAGACTAGTTACTGATTGTTATGTAAAGATACTGAGAAATTGCTGTAAGAAGGAATGTTTGCTAAGATCAAGCTTTTGTTGATAGCCTTACTGGAATATCATTTGGCTTGTTTCACTGAAAGTTACAAGCCTCTATTGCCCCACCTATGTCTCTTCCTGTAACTTCCTGGTCTGGAAAATTAAAGCAGGAAGAGAACTCCAATTCGCAGTTAATTTCCCAAGGAAGGGATGCCTCTCACTGGAGGGCCCTGGGAAGATTAACTGCTTTGGGGTCTCTCACTGCTCAGAAGAGATGGGCTTTGAGTAATCTTTTGCATCTCTGTCATCCAGGGGATGTAGGGTGACAAATCTGTGGGGGGCAAAGCAACACAAAGCATCAACAGCCTATATTAATTTCTATGTTTAATCTAGCATTGTATGATTTGCCACTGTACATTAAAGTAGTTGGTATACGGCTTAGGTCAACTCAACCAAATTTATTTACTGTCTATGCAGTGGAATTGCCCATGCTCCACCACATCTCTGAAAATCCTTCTACACACACTGCTCAATGTCTGTGCTTTGTTTCCAACAACTTGTGCCAGTAGCACAGAAAGCCAGCAGTACCTTAGAGTTTACAGAGCCCCACGAACCCTTACCCAAATGACTGCTGCAGAAAATGAAAGATCCATTCCCTTTCCTCAAAACAGGATCAACCTTCAGGAATAATTTATTCTTCAGAGCTCCCCATAAAACCAGGTTGAGGCTCAGACTTTGCCTGAAATTCTTGGCTAGGATGATTCCCTTCCCTATCCTACTTTTCCACCTTATTTCTACTAGAAGGTCCTCCTCAATAAATCATTTACACATGATGCTACATCTCAGTCTCTGCGTTAAGGAAACTAATGCAGATCATTTATTTTGTAGTAGTTTAGGAGAATATTAGTCAGGATTCTCCAGAGAAACAGAACCAATAGGATGTATACAGAGAAAGCAAGACATATTTTAAGAAATTGGCTCACAAGACTGTGTGGTCCGACAAACCTGAAATCTGTAACGTAGCCTGGCAGCCCGGCAATTCAAGAAAGAGTTAATGTTGCAGTCTTGAGCCTCAAAATCATAGCGCAAACGAGAAGGTTAGAAACTTAGACAGGATTTCTATGTGATAGCTTTGAAGAATTCCTCCTTCTCCTGGAAACCCTCGTTCGTCCTCTAAAGATCTTCATCTGATTGGATGAAGCCCACCCACATTATAAAGGTATTCTGCATTGTTTAAAGTCAAATGATTGTAGATGTTCAGCACATCTTATAAATAACCCCACAGCAACATCTAGATTAACGTTTGACCAAACAACTAGGCACCAAAACTTAGCCAAGTTGACACATGAAATTAACCATCACAAAGAGGGAAGCTGGGAATGGTGAAACAGCCCTGCCCTGTGTTGGAGGGAACCACCCACAAGACCTCTGGGACAACTTACAGTTTCATTTTGTGTCTCAGCTTTCTTTTCTATGTGGGACGGTCCTAGGAGCACTTGAAGATGGACGAAGTGGACAGCAGTACTGTTCTGTGCCTCAGCCCCTCTCAGGTACTAGGTTGACTCACTAAGAGATTCAGAGGTCCAGGAGAGATTGGAGGGCCATTTGGTGCGGTTAGTTATG
>NW_007727727.1:341005-341566 GCF_000696425.1 Galeopterus variegatus | reverse complement strand
GCTCTGGGACAACTTACAGTTTCATTTTGTGTCTCAGCTTTCTTTTCTATGTGGGACGGTCCTAGGAGCACTTGAAGATGGACGAAGTGGACAGCAGTACTGTTCTGTGCCTCAGCCCCTCTCAGGTACTAGGTTGACTCACTAAGAGATTCAGAGGTCCAGGAGAGATTGGAGGGCCATTTGGTGCGGTTAGTTATGACAGCCAGGGAACAAGCCACTTCATGCCTCCTTGTTACACACTTTCATAACACTATGTACCTCTTCTTCACAGTACCCTTATTAATTACACATAAATTTGGGTCCTTATTTGATTAACAGTTTTCTCAAAACCCAATTAGAAGGTAAGTTCCACGAGGTGAAGGGCTGATTCTTCTTTGTCTTTCTATCCCCAAACCTGGTGACATGCCTGGCGTGACGGATATTTACTGAGTAAATGCCAATGACATTAAGTTATTTATATAAATGTTACCTCGTTTAGATATATAAATATAAAAAAACATATAGAAATTATATAGTAAATATAATTATATGTATTACGGTTTATGTATATATAATTATATA
>NW_007727727.1:339264-340500 GCF_000696425.1 Galeopterus variegatus | reverse complement strand
GTAAATATAATTATATGTATTACGGTTTATGTATATATAATTATATAGTATATATAATTATATGTATAAAGGTTTATCTATATATGATATATATAAAGTATATTATTTAATATTCAAGGGTACTTATAAAAATCTGTGGAAAAATAGAATTTTAAGAAAATATGAATCTTTCCATGAACTTTTTGAAGATCCCTCATACTGATTATACAAATAATATAAGAAAATTAATACGTACACACAGACACTAAAATACTTCATTAGTTTGGTTATGGAAAAAAACACTTTAGGGATGTCCTAAAGGAATGTAGTTATATTTCAGGTTTTTTTCTGTATTTAAGTATATGATACTCCCTTCACAGGACAAATATCTTTCAGTTTGTCATAAAATGACAGTCTCCTTCTGTGTCTTTTGCAAATGATGAAGTAACATTCAGCCCTTGAAATCATCCCTGTTGGATAATATATCAATATCAGTTTTCTGTTCCTAACTCCAAACAGGAAAAAAAAAAAAAAAAGATAGACAATCAGACAAGGGGACCTGAGCAGGAGAAAAGAATTGGACTCTCTAAATTGTAACCATTCTCAAGAGGAATTACTGGCGCACACTGCTTCTTCCCCGGACCACGCTGTGCATCTCTTGGAATCGCTACAGAAGCATTTTATTGCTCATTAAATATTTTTTAATGTGAATCTGCTCTTGGCATTTCTATTTTATAGTTTTTCTCACAAACTTTCCCATGTTTCATACCTTCTTTCCCACTACGCGTAATTTAAAAGAAATTATGTAACCTTATATCTCTGATTAAGACAGCCTAATGCACAAACACACAAAGGATACGACCAGTGTAGCTCAAGTAGCTAATGAATCTGGCAGTTTTAAGTTCATTCTCAATAAAAATGGACCCCATAAATCAGTTTAAAAAATGTGCTTTGAACCTCACGAGCTATAATTGTCACCCATTTACAATTCATAACTACTGACTGCAGGGTGCTTACTCTAGTTAATCCTCCATAGGACAGTAGATATTGATGCCGTGGAGAAGGGGCACAATGAAATCATCTGTCACTTGAAATACTCATTTGGGAAGCATCCCACACTAATGAAATTCTAAGATGTAGCAACGGGAAGCCTGAATGCATTCTTTCCCCTAAACTGTTAAGTGTTGAGAAAGGTGAAGGCTTGGGATGTCCATGTACCTTGCCTGGCACAGCTTGCCCCTGGTTTACTGGCTACAA
>NW_007727727.1:335095-338810 GCF_000696425.1 Galeopterus variegatus | reverse complement strand
AAGGCTTGGGATGTCCATGTACCTTGCCTGGCACAGCTTGCCCCTGGTTTACTGGCTACAAAATAGTAAAAACAATACACACAAATGAACTTTCAAAAAGTTTATGTTCCAAGACTTCACTCTACCTACCTGGCCTAAAGACATAGTACCTAAAGATGCATGAGTTCTGGGAACTTTCCATGTCTTGACTGGTTTGGTTAAAGCACAACTGGTTTATGATAAATAGGCAGGTGATTGAGCCTCACAAATGACTCTTAATGAATATGTTTAAAATACTTACAATTCTTTTAGTAAGCCAGAATATTTTAGGTGACTGTTACTTTAAAATAATTTCCAAATCTTAGAAGTAACATTTCTATACATTACAGTATTGTTAGCTATATTCACCATGCTGTAAATTCGATCTCCAGAACTTGTTCATCTTATAACTGAAATTTTGTACTGTTTGACCAACAACTCCCCATTTTCCCCACCTTCCAGCCCCTACCAACCACTACCCTACTCTTTGATTCTATGAGTTAGACTTTTTAGATTTCACATATGAGAAATTTTTTAAAAGTTCATGGAAAGATTTGAATTATCTTTTAATTCCATTTTTCCATGAACTCTTTGAAGTACCTTTCTATGAGTCAGATCATGGACAACCAAAATGTGTAGGCAATCCATGAGATCTGTAGCCAAGGCCATGCCAACACAATTGAAACTTCGGAATTCTAAGTTTCCCCTCTGGTAAGTCATGGCTGTTTAAAATGAGATATTGGTTTTGGTCTGGCTTCAAATGTTACCTTTTTTTAATTTTTTTTTTTTAATCCAAGGTAACCCTTCTGCAATATAAGATCATTGCTCAGAATGATTTGAAGACCAGTAAAATGTTTTAGGTGAACCTTGGATAATCTTGGCTATCTGTTTTTCTTCCCCTGAGATCTGAATTTCCAGCAGCCACTCAGTGGCTTAAACATAGGCATCTAAATATAGAAAACCTAAGTAAAATCAGTTGTTCTTTTGATCCCTCCATAACATACTATCTTAACATCTTCTTTCCTCTGTCCATCATCCATTCCTCACAGCAGCCACTCCTTAAATTTCTTTGTGTAAAATCATTGCAGTTTGTGATGCAAATCATGATCCCTCACCCCCTGAGTTTGCAATTTCAACTCTAGAAGCTTTTTAACTTCAAGAAGAAGAATTAAAATACATTTTTACTCTATATTACAACAAATGTAAATATCAAAAGATTCCTCTAGAGTTATGTGCTGTTGGCATCTGTAAAAATCCAGAGAATCTTAGAGTGGGAAGAAGCAGAAATGTTCTTGTAGAAGATAGGCAATGCTACTCCAACTATAACAAGATGCTGTACCTTGCCTCTTCTGAAATACACAAAGACATAAAACAAGCAATAGTCTTCACTTCCTTAAATACCTCTTTCCACTTGAGGACTAGTTCCTATCCCCTGTGGCTTATTCAAAACACTGCCCCAGGTATTCTGTCTTTCAAAACTTTCTGATTCTAGACACCACCTCATTTCCAGGAGTTACAACAACTCCCCGAAAAGAGTCACATGTACACCTTTGCCTCTGTTGAACCCACTCCATCAGGCTTTCATTACTACCATGAATACCTTCAGCCTTGTTAATGTCACCATTTTGCAAAGTCTCTCCATTAGTAAATCTAATGCAAGCCTTCCAGTCCTCATCTTACTTGACCTAAGATAGAGCTGATTGCTCACCGCCTCTTGAACTCCTCGGTGTCCACATAATCACTATACCTCAGTCCTTTCCCTTCTTCATGAGACACTCCTTCTCAGTCTTTTGAATGGTTCCTCTTTCCTAACTTAGAAATTAAATATAGAAGTGTCCAAAGGTTTCACTTTTCAGTCTCATCTCTTACTTTTCTACATTCTCTCCTTAAGTGATCTCATATAATCTCAAGGCTTTTTTATGCTGTCTAAAAAATCAAATATTTATGGAGTTCAGATGTCTCCCTGAGCTATAGACTCCTTTATGCAACTGCTATTTAACCTCCCTCTAATATGTGTTATTGGCAATTGAAATTTAAAATATCCTAAAGCAAACTTCCGATTTCTCCCATATGAACCTGCTCCATCCACAGACTTTTTTCCCAGCTCAATAGATGGGAAACTGCATCACTTTATTGCTCAGATAAAACCTTTGATATCACCCTGAGTCCTCTCTTTGTCTCACCCCCCAAACCCAGTCTATTTGCAAATACTGACTTACCTTCAGAACATGCCCAGGATTCAACCACTTTTCATTACTTTAAAAATGTTGCACTTTAGTCTAAGCCACCTTTAAATTTCCCGCAACTTCCTAATTGGCTCTTTAGTTGAGTCGTCCTAGGTTGTTACCCTCTCCATGACCCTGGCCATCCAAGCCTATTCTCAACCCAGCAAGAAAGAATCTTCTCATGAAAATCCCTGTCAGATCCCAGCACATTCATGTTCAAAGCCCACCAAAGATTTTCCTTCTCACTCACTCAGAGTAAGAGTTGATATTACTTCCACAGCTCGTAAGCCACTATGTGGTCTGCCTATCACCCCTGCATGACCAATACTCTCCCTTGCTCAAAGTTCTCCAGCCACTCCAACCTCCTTGCTATTCCTGGATTATACCAAGAATATTCTTGCCTCAAAGCATTTGCACTTGACCTTTCTTCTGTGGAGCACTCCTTTCCTAAATATTCACATGGCTGTTCCTCACTTCTTTCAGGTCCTGCCTCAAATGCTATTTCATGAGGGAAGCCCTGCCTGATCTTTATAAAGTAACAGCTTTCTGGCTGCTTCCTGGTACCCTCCATCCACTTTGCCCTATTTTATTATCATGTGTTGACATACAATGTGTTTACTTGCTTGCTAATTGTTTGCTTACTGACTAGACTCAATGAGAACAGAAGCATTACCTGTTTTGTACATTGTAACATCTTCATTGCCTTGGACAGTGCTCGGCACTTGCAGGTGCGTAATAAATATTTTATTCTTGAATAGAGGATTGGCTTAATGTTATAAAGCCAGAGTTATCCAAAGCATTTTTAAAATCATTAAGCTAATCAGTTTTAAGCAAATCTGGAAGAATCATAAATGGATGGTGCATTAAGCCACAAAGGGATATTTTAAGAAAATCCAAACAGCAGAGATCATAAAAGCTACATTATCTGAAAACAATGCAATAAAAATAAATTAACAATAAATGACCTTGGACATAATGCAAAAAAATAAATCTATCGACTTGGAAACTTGAAAGCACCCATTTAAATAACTAGATTAAAATGAGGGAAAAATTACTACAATTTTGGAAAGTTTACAAATAAAAGACGATGAAAGTACTCTATGAGATGCAGCCAAAGCAACATACAGAAGTAAACCTGGAGCCTCAAATTATACACACTAGAAGAAAAATGTATAACTTGAAAAATAAATCACATAATTAGAGAGGCTGAAAAATAACAAATAAAAAAACAACAAAGTAATAAAAAATAGGAATTAATAAAGATGAAAGCACAATTTATTAAAATATAAATTAAAGAAAATGCAGAGTTGATCAACAAAACCAAACATTTCCTCTTTGAAAGGTCTTGAAATGTTATCAAAATGAATTTCTGAGCAAGAAAGAGAAAACTAGAAAAATAAACTAGAAATATTAAAAGGAATAAAAATATAAATAGGAGCAGTATTCCAGCACAGTTGAATGTGATTATTTTT
>NW_007727727.1:331254-334124 GCF_000696425.1 Galeopterus variegatus | reverse complement strand
CAGTGAGCGGGAACCAGTCTGTATGTTGGATCCGAACCCTCGGTGGGAGCGCCGCCGCGCTTGCAAGTGGCGCACTGTAGCAGTGCGCCACCGGGCCGGCCAAAAAACATTTTTATTTATTTTTTTGGTGGCTGGCAGGTATGGGGATCTGAACCCTTGACCTTGGTGTTACAAGGCTGTGCTCTAACCAACTGAGCTAACCGGCCAGCCCTCGAATGTGATTATTTTAATGGCTATATTTATGGTGGGAAAAAATAGAAAAATTGAAAACAGAGGCAGAGTAAGCAACTGGGAAATTTTTTCTGAGTCTAGGAAAAAAGTGATTTTTGAGACATGCATAAGAGTGGTAGCTCCAAAGAGAAAGAAAGGTTTAGGGATGAACTAGAAGAACTAAGTAAAAGCAGGTGATTGATTGGGTGAAGAGGTTAAAGAGAAATATGTTTCTCTTCTTGCCACCTTTCACTCTGTAACCTTGTACTAATTACAACTGAGAGGGGTGAAGATGAGGACTGGTAATTTATTTTCAGTTCTTAAAATTTGCTCAACACCTACCATTAACGTGAATATTTCAATTATCCCAAATTCATTAGGCTTTGCAAAGGGAGACCTGATGAGATTAAGTCTTTTTAAAACTTTTAAAAGTGTATTTTCATTTTGTATGTGGGATTTAGATTTTTGTGTCTGGAATAACTCCCCAATGAAGTTTAAGAAGTCAGTGATAACTCCATTAGGTACATGGGAAGTTCATTGATTTAATTAATGAAATTACTATTGAAGTCTAAATTTGAAAGAAAGGTTACCAAATAATTGACAGGTTATTTGAGTTACTACATTTGCAAGTCCTAATAAGAATAGAAATTCTTCATAAAAGCATGAGGAGTGTACTTTGGGAGTTTGGGCTTAAATTGTTCAGTAGAAGTGATTTAAAGTAAATAAAAAAAAAACAGTATTAAAAATTTCAACAACAAATCTACCTTCTAGGACATTACTCACTTCTGTATTTCTTTCATAAGTGGCTTCTCCTTTACAACCCATTGACTCATTTTTAAAAATGTCCTCTGCCTCTAAAATCCCATGACCCTCAGTGCTCTGACCTTGAACCTCATCTCATGTCTATCTACACACTCATTCCCTAAGCATGCTCATCCAGTTTCATAGATTAAATATTCCATGCAATAACATCTTCTATATTTCTAATTATTTCCTGAACCTCTCTCCTGAATTTCAGATTCACATACAGAACTGTCCACTTGATAAATATCTATGACATCGAATTGTCATTTCAAATGCACCATATCCAAAACTCAACCTCTGATTTTCCTTCCGTACAGCTGCTCCTCCCTGTGTTTCCCACCTCAGTAAACAGCTCTAACTCTCTAACTGTTCTGGCCAAACAGCCTTGGAGTCATTCTTGTTTCCTCTTTCCCATATCTCATGTTCAATCCTTAGCAAAGCTCGTTGTTCTTTCATTCAAAATAGATGCCTTCTCAGCATGGGTGCTGTCCCCACTCTGTTGCAAGCCACCATCATCTTTTATTTAGATTACTTAATAGGCTTTCCACTTGTCTCTGCTTTGACATGTACCCTCCTCTGTCTACTCTCCTTTAGTCTGCTCTCAACACAGCAGCCAGAGTTATCCTCTTAAGATGTAAGTCATTTCATCCAATTCATTTTTTAAAGCCCTCCAATATCTTCTCCATTCACTTTAAGGAAAACTAAAATCTCTACCACAGCCCACAAAGCCCCTCATAATCTATCTCTGTATTCTGACTTCATTTCCTACCAATCTCCCCTCTGGCCACTGTGCTGCTCAATTTAAGGCATTTACGATGCTGTTCCCTTTCCTGAAGCTCTTCTCCCCCTGATTTCCTGCCTGGCTCCTTCACCCCATCTTTTGGGTTATGGCTCAAACATCACTTATAAGTGATACTTTCCTTTTCCACCCTATGAAAAACTGTACTTCCTATACCCTGGCATTCTTTTTCTCCTCCCCTCCTTTATTGTTTTCCATACAACTATTATCATTTGACAGCCTAGTTTTGTTGTATGAATGAATAAATGTGATGAATTGGGATCATTCATTCTAGGGTTCAGAGACAGATGCAACATGGCTTCATAAGACACCTTTCAGCCTGATATGGCTCAGTCTATTCAGATGTAACCGGGGCTCATGAAATGGAGATGTTTCTTTGGGCATCAAGTATAAAGTAATTGGTATGCTGTTGAATACTGCCAGGTCAATCACATCACAAATGATTACTTCCCCCTCATCGCATTAGAGAAAAATGTGTACAATAGTTTAAACCTATAATATTGTAGTTTCTTTTTTTTAATAGCAGTAATATTTCACTGCATGAACTACAAAATTCCCAATGTGTAAAAGTTACCCCATAAATTATTGCTAAATGAATAGTCTAATTGTGAGTTCCTTAAGGACAGCAATGTTTTTGATGACTTTAATCTATGCTCTAGTTTTATCAATATTTATAGAATGGAATATATGAATGACAAGAGACTCTGGGAATAAGGGTTGCCTTTTTTCTCTGGGTCTACTGTATTCATTTTAGAATCCTGATAAAAGGGTCCTTTAAGCATGGAGACATATATCAAAAGTGGTCATACTATGTCCCGCTTCAGTGTGGCCAGAAGATAAGGTCAGTGAGTATCTAATGTCATTTCTAAAGTACTGGAAGAACTTGCAGAAACTGCTGTAGGCTTATCTCTTTATCTGAGATGAAGATCAGCACCAAAGATGAAACTTATTCAATATATATATTACTCATTTTTAAATGGGAAAATGCCATGTAAAATCTGTGCTCCTCCCAGGAATGTTCAAAGGGTTGCTATAAAAAAAATTAAAAAAAAAAAAA
>NW_007727727.1:298449-330345 GCF_000696425.1 Galeopterus variegatus | reverse complement strand
TAATTTACTGTAGCTAAAGTTTAGATTATCACTATTATTAAAAGTAAGTAATGCTAATTGCTGTAATAAACAAACCCCAAATCCAAATGGCTTACCACCACAATATTTATTTATTTTTCATGTTACAGTCTAAAATGGGTCCCCATAGGACTTCTGTTCCATCCAGTCCTCAGAGACCTAGGTACAGTTTACATGTTTATTCCACCAGTCCTTACCCAAGAGCCTTGGAATCTTTTATTGGATTCTCTACATCTAACTAGCAAATTCTACAAGCAAAAATATGATATAAAATGAAAGATTGTGTGAGAGCTTAGAGAGGGCATGTCTGGAAGTGGGTCGCACCACTCTCACCCACCTCCCATGGGCTTGAACTCAGACTGTTACTTCACTCAACAGCACAGAGGCTGGCTGATGCAGTGTGCCAGTGTGCTGAGGACAGGAGGAGAAACCCAGATATTGATAAGCACAGCATTCTTTGCCATAGCACATTCAAGCAGAAGATAGATATTTAGAGGTGAAAAACCCCCACAAAAAGTAGGTTCTAGTCAGATCAAGGAAGAGATTTAGAACTCATTCTGTGGGGTACCGGAAAAATGACTATTGCCTAAAAGAGCAAATACACTATCAAATCTACTTCTCTCAATTACTCCTTTTTGCTTTACTTTAGTTGACAAATATTAAAAAAAAAAAGAGAAGAGAATCAAGCTATTTTTAGACCATCATCAAATGTATATACACTGTTATAAATTTGCATGTCTAAGGTATTCATGTCATTAGACAAAGGCATTGAAATATAAGATGCATTGATGTGAGACCTTGGTATTTGGAATCCAAGGTGATTTATTTTCATAGGGTTTGGATGACATTGTAAATGAGTACAAATTGGTGATGGAATGTGCAGTGCAAGGATTGCAACTCTATTGAAAGTGGATTTAATAATCGTGTCATTTTGAATGCTCTATTGATTGCAAGATTCAGTTTAAAGGGTGGGGGGAGCTTCCCTTACTTGTGAGGTGCTATTCATCTGTCAACAATTTTATACCAGTTAAACTGCTTCTATTTGACATTAAAAAGATTTTTGGATAATGATATGATGCAGATTCTTTAACAGGCTGAGACCAATCCAACCCTCTTACACAAAGGATAGAACCAACTGCAAGGCTTCCTGAAAGGGGGAGGATGAGAGGAAAGAGGGGTGAGCTAAATCAGAAGAGAAGTACAAGTGATAAAACTCACTATATTTGCTTTGATTTTCTGTGAGTCTTGCTCTAGACTTCAGTGTAAAAGGAAATGCTGTCTAGTCTGTAACCAGTTTTTTTAAATTAATTTTTTATTGAAACATATAGATTGTACACATTTATGGGGTACGGTTCAATACATGTACAAGATGTCTGATTATCTACTCAGGGTAATTACACTACATGAAATAAGCCAGGCACAGAAAGAGATACGTCGCATGTTCTCACTCATATGTGGGAGCTAAAATAACAAAAACAAACAAACAAATAAATAATAATAATGAATTGAACTGTTAAAAGGAGAGAGAACTGTGATTACTAGAGACAAGAAAGGGGAGGGGGGCAATAGAGAGATGCTAGTTAGTGGACACAAAATTACAGCTAGACAGAAAAAAATAAGTTCTATTGGTGTACAGTCAACCCAGGAATCGATAATTAACAATGATTTGCTGCATATTATCAAACGACTGGAAGAGAGGAGATCAGATGTAACAGTTAGTTGAATGGGCCAGACTTCTTAGTGTGTTAGCAGAAATCGCTTGATTTTCTTTCCCACCACTGCTTTCTAACAGATTCTCCTGTTCCTTGTGTTACCAGGGTTCTTCAGAGAAACAAGACTACTAGGATACGTATACATACAGAGAAATTTATTTCAAGGGATTGCCTTATGCTATTATGGAGAATAGGAAGTCCGAACTCTGTAGGGTGGGTTAGCAGTCTGTAAACCCAGAAAAGAGTAATGTTACAGTTCTGAAGGCCTCAGGCTGGAGACCTAGGAAAGAGCTGATGTTGCAGTTCAAGTTCAAAAGCCATCTGCTGCAGAAATCACTTTCCCCTGGGGAAGATCCTTTTTGTTGTCGTTGTTCTATTAAGGCCTATGACTGATTAGATGAGGTACCTAGGAAAGAGCTGATGTTGCAGTTCAAGTTCAAAAGCCATCTGCTGCAGAAATCACTTTTCCCTGGGGAAGATCCTTTTTGTTGTCGTTGTTCTATTAAGGCCTATGACTGATTAGATGAGGCCCGCCTACATTACAGAGGGAATTTGCTTTAGTCAAAGTCCACCAGTTTAAATGTTAATTTCATCCAAAAGTACCCTCACAAAAACATGCACATCTCTGGACATGGTGAGCTAGCCAAATTGACACATAAACTTAACCATCACATTCCCTTTCCTTCGCTGCAACAATTGATAGTTTACAGTCATTTTCACTTCTTGAATGTTCTAATGTTTAGATAGTAAAAAATCCAGTTCAAAGTTCAATTTTACATTCACTTTCCCTTACCTTGAGTTTGACCAGTGTCTTGAGGACCCATGGAAAGGAACTGAGCTTGTCATGAGCTGTCCTTTTACTTTCCTACTTTCTCACATTTCTCTAGGAATTACCCTTCCATTCCTTTCCCACATTCCGTACATCCCTGTCCACCTCTCAGGAAGACACTGCTAAGTTATCCAGAATCTATTCAGAGCTAGGCTGTGGGGGTTTTGCCACTTATCTTCCTCAGCTTTGCAATTTTAGCCTAAAATTTGCAATAATAGCTTAGTTATTTGAAATACTGTTACGTACATGACTACATAATTATATACATAGCTGCACAAGCATGCACACATACCAGTCTTTACAAGGACTACATAGGAAATCCACCTAAATCTTCTTTGGAAGACTAAATGATGCATAAATAATTTGCAGAACAAAAGTAACTGATTTTCTGGAAGTGAATTCATGCCATTGGTTCTATCCCTGCCTGGATCTATCCCAATTACAGCATTGTTTCATACCAGCCAAAAACTATTAATCCCTATGTAACTCATAAAATTTATTTAAATGCTAAGACTCAGCCATTCCATCATGTCATATTTCTATCACACATTGCACATAATTCTGTAATGTTATGACATCACCACTTCTCCTGTATGAATTAAAAGTAGTAGCAATATCATTAATCATACTGTGGATAGTATTCTTGCAAAATAGTCAAATACTCTTTGTTAGATTGATTTAAATATTGTCCATATTTTGGTGCTCTGAAATGTGTTGTTATAACTTTAATAGATTCAAAGGTAGATTAAGATATATTCCAGTCAGAGGGTCATGGGGATGGCCAGTTTCAGAAAGACTACCTCATAATCCTTGCTTGGGAAAAGATGCATTTTCTCTACCATGTATAACTTTAATAGATTCAAAGGTAGATTAAGATATATTCCAGTCAGAGGGTCATGGGGATGACCAGTTTCAGAAAGACTACCTCATAATCCTTGCTTGGGAAAAGATGCATTTTCTCTACCATATTGCCCCTCAAGTGGGCATCTGCATTGTTCTTTTACTGTTAAATTTGTTAATATAACATTTACTAGGTTTTGTATAAATCTGAAAGTTATAAAGAAAAATTAAAAGACCCACATCCCATCACTTGGAGACAACTTGTTAACTTAATATTAGGTATAAAAAATTACAGTCACAAGGTAGATATTAGAACAAAAACTACAAAAGCAAAATGAAATAATACTTACCCCATTTCTTAAGTCTTACCCCCAAAATGATAACTTCTAAAAAGAAGCACATGCATTAGCTTGAAATATTGATTATGAAGCTGATCTTCCTGGATTTGAATCTCATCTCTTGAGTTTATTACCTATGCATGTTCTAGAGAACCCTACTCATCATCTCAGAGCCCCAGTTTCCTCATATACAACAGGGGTAAGAATATGACCTATCGTCACATAGATTTGTGACAAGAATCAAATGAGTTACTATATGGAAAGCACTTAGAAAAATTCTGAAATCTACTGAAGGCTTATGAAATAAATCATTGTCATATGTTCTTCTAGTAAAACAATTTTTGTACATCCTTCTAGAAAAATTATGAAGATCTCAGTGTAATTATCCTTTTTAAATTTACACAAAAGTTATACAGATGTTAACCTACTAAATACATTGTTCTGCACTTATAGTTTTTCATTTAATAACATAGCTTGGAAAGCTTTCCATATCAGTGCATAGAAATATGCTTTAATCTTTTTCATAGGTGCGAGCATTCTATTGTATGAAATTATGGACCATATTGTGTTTGGACAGCCCATCACTGATATACATTTAAATTGTTTCCAATTTTTAATATCATGAGCAATGCTTCAGCCAACATAATTGTACAAATAATTTCATGTACTTTGGGAAATAATTCTACAAGGTAAATTCCTGGCTGTGTAACTGCAGAGTCAAAGAATATTCTCACAAATTTTTACAGATTTTTAAATAAGTCCTATAAAATTATCATATTTAATTACATTTCCAAAAATGTCTATAAAAATATATTGCTCAAGTGAAAGAAATGTTCAAATTCTACCAAAGGACAAGACAAATAAACATGAAACATACCTTATTTCTTGATAGAAAGTTTTAATATTGCACAGATTTAACATTTTCCTACAAAATGTTTATTTACATTCAACAAATATCCTAATTAAAATATCAACTAAAATATTTGAGAACATAACAAGATGATATTAGAATTCATTTTAAGTAAAAAACAAAAAATAGGAATAAGGGTTATCCAGAAATATTTTTCTTAAAATGAAAGTAGAAAGAAAGAAGTGTAGAAAGAAAAGAAAGTAGAAAGAAAGAAAGAGAGAAGAAAGAAATTTAACAGTAAAAGAACAATGCAGGTAGGGAAGGTAAACCTGCCAAGAATTAAAATGCTTTAGACAGCAGTTAGTAACTGGAAAGAGAAAAAAATAAAAATGAAAAACAGAAGGGGACCAATTTCACAATATAGGAATAAAGATATTGGCAATATTATATAAATGAGTAATTAGCAAACAATAAGAACAGCATTTCAAATTGATGGAAAGGCTGGATTTTTAAAAAACAATTGCTATTGCTTCAAATGCTAAACATCTGGAATGCAATGAATCTGAATCATAATCTTAGGCATACCAATTTTAAATATGAGAAGAAGAAATCATAAAATACCAGAAGAGCATGGAAGGCTATAAAAGATAAGGTAGATATATTTTACTATACAAAATTAGAAACTTATAAGAGTTAAAAACAGTAGTAATGGCCCTAAAAAACCAATAGGTGTAATATAAAAAAAAGGCAATACTAGCATTTTATTTGAGACTAGGGGAGATTATTACTTATTCCAAACCTATGCAGTTCTAATTCTGTAATACTGACAGAGTGGAAGAAATATATTTTAGAATGATGAAGACAGTCTAAGGCTACCATGAAAGTCTTGAATTCCTGGTCATGTCCTGTTAAAGCAAACTTTTGTAATTGGTATAAAATTGTGAGTGACTGAACTCTTACGCCTTCCCTTCCAAGAACTGAAAAAGACACAAATGTTCTTGCTCAATCCATTCAAATTTAGAAATTACCAAGCCTAATGACCATATTTAACATACTTCATGTCTGATTATGACCATTTTCAAAAGTTTGCACTTAATCTGTTTCATACATATGTGACATAAACAAATACCATGTGCATTTTTATGAGAAAAGACAGCTTCATGACTGCAAACAGCACTATTGTTATGATTCCTGGAGTCAAAAGGTATTTGAGAGAAGATGATGACCCTAAAGACCATCTGGGGGTCTAAACAAATAAAATACCTAATCCTTTGTCCCAAAGTTCAGTTCGAAATGTTTTATTTAATGAAGCAGATGTATAAATATAACCACAAATTAAGCACAAGCTATTCCTTCTTTGGGTCCTACCTGAAGAAAATTCAGTAAGGTAAAGAAAACATATTTTAGAAAAAGAAAATCAACATGTTTCTTCCAAAATGAAAGATGAGATCAGAAATAAATGTTCTTTAGATTAAATCTTTAAGCTTTAGCCTTATTTTTTTTTATTATTTTATATCTACTTTATGAAGACCCTGTAGGAGTCTAAAGCCTGAATCAGCTTTTATGAAACGAAGTGTATCAAACTGAGATGCTCTCAGTGGGCAGATCATTTGAAGCTGGTGCTGCCAGAGGAGACACTGGTCTTTTTAGAAACGTTTGCATTTTAGAAAACTGTCTTTTCCCACCTGACCACCAATATATTGTGAAGTCTTCAAAACTTACATCTGACAGAGGGAAAGAAAAAGCTGTTGTGTACTTTTGAGGTCTTTCTTTTGTATGTGGGCAGTGAAGAGAGAGGACTGAGTGTATGTAGAAAAAAAAAATACCAATTTTATAAAAGAAAGACTCCTGTTTTCAACCTGAATATATAACAGTCTAAAGAAGAATGATGTTCTATTGTGGATGAAGGAATTTGCCATTTTGGGTTATTGCAAAGCATATTGGTTTAAATGGTTTATGCATGGCCAATACTAATAGTTTAAATAATTTTTTTAAAGGGAAGGAAATAAAAGAAAATCTATAGGTAAGAATCACAAAAAGGCTATGGTCTGTACTGTGTCACTTTAGGTGCTCACAAGGGAGTAGGCTGAAGTCATCAATAACAATCATACTTCCATTTAGTGAATGCTTATTAAGTGCTACCAGTACTCTAAAGTGCCTTAGCTGAGGGTACTTCAAAAAGTTCATGGAAAGATTATTATCTTTCAATTGCATTTTTCCATGAACTTATTGAAATACCTTTGTATGTGTTGCATCCTCACCAAAACACTGTGAAGCTGGCATTATTATTATCCCCAGCTTACTGCCAAGAAACCAGATGGACAGAGAAATTGAGAAACTAGCCCAAAGTCACAACCAGTAAGAGGCAGAGCTTCAATTCAAAACCAGCTAGGATCTGCCAAACGCTGAGCACACCTACAGATTAATATTGTGTCCATAAACATAGTGATTCATTTATTCTTACTACTGAGTGCTTGCTCCTTTAAAACTATTTTAATTAATTTTAGAGAGCTTTAAATTAATTAAGTTAGGTTGGTCCCCAAATTATCCAGTGACCTTTTAATACTCAAATTGAAATTTCTTTCAGAATTCCTTCAACTTATATTGTTTGGTATACCTACAGTTGTGCAAATAAAAGGGCTCAATTTCTACTTCCAAACTGTACATTTTTACTTCTCAGTTATAGTCTGGGAATGTTTAACCCTGTCTGCTTCTTTTGGGATTCTGTTAAGAGAGGATATTTGCATATTGTTAAATATCTACAATACCATCCATTACGATATACCTACTGCATTTTACAGTCCCACTGACTGTTACCCTGAGCTCTTTTGCATGGTAGCATGATGAAAACATTATCAAGTCAGGAAAAATAAAAAGCAAAAGAATGCGAGGCTCCTTAAACCACATCCTCTAGTTGGCAGAAACATGCATTATTTACTTCTGTGTTGACAAGTATACCTAAAATTATAATGTTTTTCTGTCTAACTTTTAAAAATAATTAGTCCAGTGAGGATACTTAGGTGTGTGGTCAAATGTTGGCTGTTGTTTTACAGCAGAGCGTTTTACAGTTTGAGTATTATGATTGCTTTAATGTAGATGTGTCTAATGACCTTGCTATTTCACATCTTGAACAATACCAGTAGTTTGTGCTTCTTAGAGATGAGCTAAATGCTATCTGTGCCCTAGAGTGTGGGAAAATGTTGTTTAAGAATATTTTTATTTGGATTATTTGGAATGTATGCTTTCTCTCTCCATTTTCTTCCCTTTCTTTTTCTTTCTTTCTTTTTCTACCCCTTCAGCCTTCTTTTTCATCTATTCCCAGCTTCAATGCAACTTACCAAAAAGACTTCAAAGAGCAAGTCTCTTTAACTCTTGAAGCCTCAGTTTTCTCTGTACAGTTTGGATAATTTTTTTCTCAATCTTAAAATGTATGGTATTTTTCCCTCACATTTTAACGTTATTTAAAGTATGATTTATCTTAGAACTCACTGGACATTTTTTTATTTGTCTCATACATCTGTATATTTTAACATCAGTAACATTAAATTGTAAGTGCCACGAAATAAAAATAAAGCAGTGTTAAGGCATAAAGACAATGTAACGGGGCTATAATTTCAGATAAGGTAATCTGGAAATACCTCCTTATGCAGGTGACACTTAAAGGAGAGCCCTGAGAAAGAGAACAGAGGCAAAAGGTATCTGGGGTAAGATCTCTTGTAGTGTGGGGCTGACTTAGGCATCGTAGGATGTTTACTCGCATTCTGAGCCTCTATCTACTAGATGCTAGTAACATCATCCATCATCAGACCATCAAAAATTTCTGCGGCTACTGCCAAAGGTGGGTATAATCACCTGCAGTTGGAAAGCACTGGTAGAGACAGAGGGAATAGTAAACGCCAAACCCTTGAGGTTCAAGAATAAAGTCCAGACTGTCTGGAGTAGAAGTAGCTCAAAGAAGGGTAGGAGATGTGCACAGATGTGCACAGAGCACATCTGTGCAGTTTTATGGGCAGTGACAGAGATTGTATTTAATCCGATTTGAAGAAACAGAATTGTTGGTTTTTAACAGAGAAGGACTGTGGTTTATCTGTCTTTTCTTCCTTCCATTCATTTATCCCCTCCTTCCTCCCTTCTCACTCTTCTGTAGATCTATCTAGCTGTCATTATCAAAGTGATCTGACATACCATCAATCGGTCATACCCAACATGAAATATTTAATTCACCAAAATCCTAAAGGGATCAGTTTTCATAATAAAAACAATAGTGAGGACAAGAAAAATAACTGGACTTCTGGAGCTGCGTGTTGATGATTACTTCATGAAGATGATATAAAAATGCAGCATTGCTTGGAGAAAGAAGATGTGGATAGGGATAGAGACATGGTGGTGAGACCATTCCTTGGGAAAAGGAAGAGCTTTTTTGCAGTTCTATGAGTGAGAAGACTTAGGGAAAGAGAATGAGCATTAGTCCTTTATGCTATATAGTATTAGCTTCTGAGATGCCTATTTAAGGGAACATATAGTAAAGTCCCATATTCTTCATGGGTTTTCGTACTTAGATATCTTTCTTTTTTGATCTACAAAGTAGTAGGCAGATCTCAAGATAACTTGCCTATATGGGGGTTATTTATCTATCTATGTACTTCATCTATTATTTTTCTTGATATTAAGAGCAGTGCAAAGAGAAGCTTATAGAATTTAGTAAGTAAATATGATCCTACATTATAATTGTAATAAAAATGCTTTTTACTCTGTACTTCTAACCAGTCCAATCTAAGTTTCTTATGTTTGAAAATATCATTTAACTGCTGATTAAATTGTCTTTATCTTTATTTTAATCTTTTCTGTTGGAAACTATTGATTCTCGACCTTGACTAAACAACAGGATTGCCTGGAGAACTTGAATAAATTATCAATGTCGGGCTTCTGATCCCAGAGAGTTTAATATAATTGGTTTGTGCTGCTGCCTTGGCATCAGGGTTTTTCAAAAGCTTTTCAGGTGATTATAATGTACAGCCAAGACTAAGAATCGCTGCGTTAATAATCCTTGTAGCACAGGGCCTAGAACATTCTAAGTGCTCAATAATAGCTTGGTGAATGAATCAAGATAATGGTTCTTGAAATTTCAAGGAGGAATGCTGAAATGTAGATCATGTTTTTCTAAATTCTCTTCATTAGATAAGAAAGTCATATGAAAACACATTGTAAACCATAAAGAAAGAGATAAATCTGGATATTATATATTCTTTATTTATTCTGGATATTAATCCCTTGTCAGATGTATAGTTTACAAATATTTTCTCCCATTCTATAGGTTATCTTTCTGCTCTGTTGATTGTTTCCTTTGCTGTGAAGAAGCTTTTTAGTTTGATATAATCCCATTTGTTTATTTTTTCTTTTGTTGTTCATGCTTTAGGGTCTTATTCATAAAGTCTTTGCCCAGTCCCATATCCTGGTATGTTTCCCCTATGTTTTCCTTTAGTAATTTTATGGTTTGGGGTCTTATATTTAAGTCTTTATTAATTTTGAGTTGATTTTTCTATATGGTGACAGGTACAAGTCCAGTTTCATTCTTCTGCATATGGAAGTTCAATTTTCCCAGCACCATTTATTAAAGAGTCAGTCTTTTCCCCAAGCTAGACATCTGACAAGGGATTAATATTTGGAATATGTGAAGAACTCAAACAACTATATACTAAAAAACCCCAAATCATCCAATTAAAAATGGGCAAAGGAGATGAATAGACATTTCTTAAAGGAAGACATACAGATGGTCAACAGGTATATGAAAAAATGCTCAGTATCACTAGTCATCAGAGAAATGCAAATCAAAACCACATTGAGATATCATCTCACCCCAGTTAGGCTGGCCATTGTTAAAAGGATGGAGAATAACAAATGCTGGCAAGGATGTGGGGAAAGGGAACTCTTCTATGCTGTTGGTGGGACTGTAAATTAGCACACTCATTATGGAAACAATATGGAGGTTCCTCAAAGAACTACAGATAGAACTACCATATGATCCAGCAATCCCACTACTGGGTATATATCCAAAGGAATGGACATCATCATGTCAAAGGGATGCCTGCACTCCCATGTTCATCGCAGCGCTATTTACAATAGCCGAAATATGAAACCAACCTAAGTGTCCATCAACAGACAACAGGATAAGGAAAATATGGTATATATGGTATACACCATGGACTACTACTCAGCCATAAAAAATTATGAAATTCTGCCTTTTGCAGCAACATGGATAAGTATGAAGAAAATTATGTTAACTGAAATAAGCCAGATAAGGAAAGAGAAATACCCCATGTTCTCACTCATAACCGGATGCTAAGAAGGAAAGGAATGAAAAGAAGGATGGGAGAAAGGGAGCGAGGGAGGGAGGGAGAAAGGAAAGAAGGATGGACCACAACAATACATTGAACTTTCAGAAAGAGAGAACAAATCTAAGGATACTAGACATGGGAAGGAGGGAGGCGGTTTGGGGAGTGATAGATCGGGTAAAGGACATAAAGGAAAATCATGATTTGTGATAATGAACACGGTAATAATAAATAAATATATGAATAAATATTTTTAAAACGAAAGATATTAATGTTAGTTTTTCTTTCAATAATGCATCGAGAACACAAAAATGCCTTTGATTCAGCAGTATTTTAAAATAAGTCCACCTTTAATGACCATACCATACCATACTACAGTGCCAGATTGTATCTCTATGTGGGGAAATTGGTTTCACATGGAAGGTTTCTTTCAGCAAAGCAAAAGTCTCTAAATAATTTTCCCACTAGGACACTCCAGAATAAGGTATTTTCTGGTCTTCTGTTACATTAGTGGTATTGGATCATTTTGACAGTATGATTATTACAATAAGGCTATTAATATTTCTCAATAATTGAGCTGAAGCTTACAATAATAACACTATTAACAAGACAAAATTGATTATTTGAGGCTGTACACGGTTTTCACAGAAGTGATACTGAATTCGCTACAAATGCAGCCAACCATCACTGGGATGTATAACAGCAGTTGAACATGAACTAGCCACTTGTTTTCTAGCCAATCTGATTTAGTTGTAATTCATGATAGAGTAATGAGTTTTCTCACTTCATTCCCTTTTCCAAATTTCTGTTCTTGTTGAGGGACAAAAATATTTCTAGAAAAATATCCAATATATATTAGCAAAATTGGGAGAGGTGAAAGCAAGTAGTTGAATATTTATAAAATCCCATTTTTATTTAATGAATATAAATAAATATAGAGAGATGTTAATATACAAAATAATGATTAATGGTAATTACCTCTGGATCATTGGATTATAGTAAAATTAAGAATTTTTTACCTGAATTTATTATTTTCTGTATATATATATATATATATATATATTCTTTATACAATCAGCATATAATGCACATACAAAAATAAAAATCAAATCCAGATACCTCATGCTCACAAATAATGTGTTTTCTTCCAGCACAGTTGTACAGAGGTGCATGAAGAAGTTCTAATAATTGTTTTTCGTTTTTGTTTTTTTGTTTTTTTTCAGAATGTACTATTCTATTATGGCAAAATTCAAACATACAAAATGAAAAATGAACAAAAAACAAGTTCACATATTCTTAATTTCAATGTTTTTTTCAATGAAGTGTTCAGTTGCTGTTGCTTCAGTTAAAAGTGTTTACTGAGAAAATATAAAGTTAAAAAAAAATTGAGGTTGGGGGAAAGATTTTTGCAGGGTCTACTTTTAAAAATGAATTAATACATTAGTGTTAAAGAAATTGTCTTGCTGGCAATGACATATATTTCCCTTTTAATCTGAGGAAATAAGTACACTTAAACTGGAATACCATATAAAGCATCATGTTTCTTTTTATTTGGTTTTAAAAAATATATTTTAATGTGACTACATGTCATCATTCAGCCTTCACTATTTCTTTTAATGTTTTCTCAGGAAAAAAAAGATTATTATCATATTTTTTTTAAAGAAGTTACACGCTTTCAAGCTCTTCACTTTGAACGTAACTTTGGCAATAAAAAGAGATTTTAAAATGCCCATCTATAATAACATTATTATTAATGTCATAGAATTTCTATGCCATTTCCTTTGCTAGTCATGAATCTAGCTAATTGCTTATTCATATTTCCATCACTACCTTCCCTGGTCCCTTCTGCTAATTTTAATATGTCCTTAAATCTCTCTTCTTCATATATTTATTTACTAATTTGTTCATTTCTTGTTGAGTAATTGATCATATTACAGAGGGAAAAAACTGTACTTTTGTTCTGTTTTTTCCACTATCACATAAATGATTTTATCACATATTGACATAATTCTCAAAATGTACTATTTATAAGAATTACCAGTTGATTCTGATGTCACAGAGACATTTATATATTGCCTTATAATGGTAGCTACAATTTTATTAAAATATCTTTGACTCAACCAAACTGTCATTCCCATCATGACAAGAATTGTATCTTGGAACTCTCTGTTTCTTTTAGTGCCTGGCAACATGTTCACCCCCTGCAGGTGTTCAATAAATATTTGATTCACTGGTAAATTATC
This sequence comes from Galeopterus variegatus, assembly GCF_000696425.1. Classification (NCBI taxonomy): domain Eukaryota; kingdom Metazoa; phylum Chordata; class Mammalia; order Dermoptera; family Cynocephalidae; genus Galeopterus; species Galeopterus variegatus. The sequence goes on along the minus strand of NW_007727727.1, from coordinate 317,183 downwards.
CACTTCATGAACACATATCAAGAGAATAGTTTCTTATTACCCACCAAGAAACTGTGAGTGGGAGAGACCTCCACCTCTGGAGAAATGTGTTATGAATCTTGTGGCAGAATAGGAAGAACAGAAGCCTGGAGGTCAGACCACAAAATATCCACTTCATGAACACATATCAAGAGAATAGTTTCTTATTACCCACCAAGAAACTGTGAGCGGGAGAGACCTCCACCTCTGGAGAAATGTGTTATGAATCTTGTGGCAGAATAGGAAGAACAGAAGCCTGGAGGTCAGACCACAAACCTGTTGCAAGATACTAAACAAAGCACCCACATTTCTGGTGCCTGCACATGTGAAACAGATACTACCACCTGGTCTGACTCAGTTAATGAGGCTGGGTTTCAGGATTTTCTGAAGTTCCTTCCTATTCCTGGATATCAGACTCTACCGATTCCTTTTGGTAATAGGAACGCATCAGACTCCTTATGTGCAATTGGCAATTGTGCTTAATCTTTATCCTCCCCGTATGTAGTAGTGGAATATTTTCTCCCTGAAATAGGCAGTGTACCAAAAAAGCAGCCTAATAAATCTGTAGGCAAGATGCCACTGAACTAAAGATAAAGAATTCTTTAATGATCTTAATCAAGAGAGCTTATCTGTGATGCTCACTGAACTTTAATGTAAAACCCATAATTGAAAGCTGAAGATGTGATGAGTGGGGAATGCTTCCATCCAGATTAAGCCTGAAGCCAATATGCCTAGTATGACAGTCTGCTAGATTTCATCCTGAGGTTGTACCTCGATAGATTATTTGACCTGATCCAGGGCAAAAAAGTAATAAGCAGGGAGCTATGCTGCACATATTTTTGACATTTTATAAAAAGTATTTTTATAAATGATGTAAATTAACATCTGTTGCATTGTATGTGCCTGACTGGGAACAATGTATATGTACTATCTGTAATCTTCAACAACAAACCTTTTTGGAAATTAAAAGTGTTTTATACTTAAAAAAAAAAGGAAGAAGCTCAATGACATTAGGTATATTGCTCAAATTCTTTTAGTTTTTTCAGTGGCAGAGCTGAAATCAAACCCTTGTCTGCCTAGCTCAAATGCTTACTTATTTCCCTTTCTCCATGACTGTTTTCTCTGAATTTAATGTAGGAAAATAAATGATTCCTATACTCTATTTCTTTATAAATTGAAATGGCTGAACTACTGTGTTGCATATTATGATGTCTGTTACATGTTTGCAGTCCTTTGTTTACAATCAATTTTGCATGTTCTACCTTATTTGATTATCACAACAATATGGAATGTATAGAGTAGGTAATTGATTTGTAAATATGAGAAAACTAAGGCTTGGAAAAAACATATAGCATCACAGACCTTCTAGGCAGACAAGTAATATGGCTTTAGTTTTCTATTGCTGCATAACAAATTACCATAGTATAGTGGCTTAAAACTACACACATTTACTAGTTCACAATGCTACAGAGCAGAAGTCTTGGCCCAGAGTGACTGTGTTCTATGTTCAGGGTATTCAAGTCTGAAATCAAGGTGTCTGCTGGACTTCATTCCTTTCTGCAGGTTCTGGGGGAGAATCTGGTTCAAAGTGCACTCAGCCGAATTCAGTTACTGTAGTTGTAGGAATCAGGTTTGATTTCCTGTGTGGGTAGAACTGGGATCCCCATTTCCTTGTGGTTGTCATCCAGTGGTCTCTCACAGCTCCTAACAACCCTCTACATTTCTAAGCCAGCAACTGAGAACACCTCCCATAAAAACCCCCTTGTATTTCCAACCTCTGACTTCCTCTCTCTCTGACCTCTAGACCCAGATTTAAAGGGTTCATGTGATTAAGTCAGGCCCATTTGGATAATCTGTCTCTATTAAAATCAGCTGTGCCATACAATATAACCTAATTATGGGAATAAAACCCATCATAGTCTGTGAGGAAAATGGAGACAGAATGGGCAGGTTCCTTCACCTCACACCCAGCTGAACATGGCTCAGCCTGTCTGTTGTAAATATGTTAACTGCACATGTTCCCAGGTGTTCCTTGATTATCTGACTCTAGTATAAAAAGCAATGGCTCTGATCCACTGGGGGCTGAGCTCGTATCTGAATAAAGCATGTCAATCTTGCCAGTGGCTCCCAGGATCTTTTCTAATTACCTAGCTTGTGACCTGCATATGAGGAGTCTGTGACCCAGTCTGCACAGAATGGGTTTGAAGGTCTGTGACCCAGCCCGGCTCCATCCCTAGGATTATTCACAGAAGGTGGAGAAACTGGAGGTAGGGGGTGTCTTAGAATTCTGCCCAGTGTAAGTACTAATTCCCAGGTCTTGTTGGTAAGATTAGTATTATGGCTGTATCATTTTACCCCGTTGAGAAGTTTATACTTTTCTAGGCCATCACCATTAAGGCTGGCCATGCTGCTTGCTTTGGCTATGAAACTATGAGCTGAACTAACATATCCCCATCTCTTAGCAGAAGATTCGAAAGATTGTTTTGCCAAAATTTATTCCCTCTGTCACAAGGCCAGCATATCCTGGCTGGGGGATGCTTTTTCAGCATGGGTCTGTTGGGAAAGTGAAGGAAAATGGTCAGGGCCCCTCAGATGTTCAGAATTTTGCCAAGCATTTGATTTAAGTAGGCATATATGCCCAGGTGTTCCTTGGCTATTGTCTAATGTAAGTGTATGTGCACCCAGCTGTCCTGGGTTATGATGAGTGACTCTGATCCACAGTGCACCTGACCCCCAGGATGCCCCCAGGGGGGCCATGAGGAGGCAGCTACTGCTACTGGAGGCTGTTGCTGCCAGTGTTCCCGGGACCCTCCGAGAGGCCACTGCCACTGCCAGACCTGTGAGCTGCTGGACTTGTAAGTTGCTGCTGGTGCTATTGAGGACTGAGCTCACGTCATTTGTCAGTGGCTCTTGGGATCTCTCCCAATTACCTAGCATGGACCTGTGTGTGAGGAGTCTGGGGACCCAGCCTGGCATGTGAGGGGTCTGTTGACCCAGTCTGTACAATGTGTTTTAAGGGTCTGAACCCTAGCCCTGACAATAAAAATGGGAACTTAGTATAACTAAAATAATGAAACATTTTGACTTTAATGATTTGACTTACTGGACAACTGGCATAGTTGTGTAGCTTTACAGGGTCCTAGAATGAATAAGACACATGGAGAAGCATATATCACGGGCAAGAAATCAACCATTCTGATTTTAAGCTGTCGATAATTTGGAGGTGTAGGGAAAGTATAGGAAAATGGTCAGGGCACTCAGATGTTCAGAATCTTGCCAAGCATTGGATGCAAATATGCATGTGTGCCCAGGTGTTCCTTGGTTATTATCTAATACAATTGTGCATGTGCACCCAGGTGTCCTGGATTATGGACTTAAGTATAAAGGACAAGTGGTTCTGATCCGCAGAGCCTCCTGCCGTCGGGATGCCTCCAAAGGAACCAGGGGCAGGCCATTACTGCTGCTGGAGGCTGTTGCTGCCAGTGCCCTAGGGATGCCCCAGAGGCCACCGCTGCTGCTGCTGCTACTACTGCTGAGGACTGAGCTCATGTCATCTGTCTATGGCTCCTGAGATCTTTCCCAATTACCTAGTGTGGACCTGTGTGTGAGGGGTCTGTTACCCAGCCTGGCATGTGAGGGGTCTGGTGATCCAGTCTATACAACGGGTTTGAAGGGTCTGAGCCTTAGCCCTGAAAATATAAATGGAAACTTAGTATAACTAAAATAATGAAACATTTTGGCTTTCGTTATGAAATGCCTAGCAATACAATTGGCGTAGTCATGGCAGTATTCTGGGCAGGTAAAAGAGCCTGGCAATTGGCATAGTCGTGTGGCTTGACGTGAGGTATTTGCTACCTTACCATAACCTTACTTAAAAGTAACTGATATGGAACCTGGTACCTAAAAGTGAAGTACAACTATAAATAATAAATAAAAATAAAATTTGGTAGGGGCTTGGCAGCCAGCTGGCAGGTGGCAAAAAATCTCAATAAATATTGGAGGCTGGACAGATGATGACCCTTATTATATAATGGTGAAACCAAAAGAAAATGGACTGATCTGGGTAGATCACTGATATATTTTTGAGTCTCAGTTTCTCATCTAGAGCATGGGATACTACCTCTATCTTAATACCATGGTTGTAAGTCTTTTTATTTATATGTTCATAGTATGGCTTTACTTTTTCAGTTTTTGAAGCACAATTTCCCCTAATTAGATGTACATAAAGCAACTAATTTTTTAAACCATAATTGATTTAGAAATAATAGCTTATGATTATTAAGACCTTATTAGAAAAGACACTCTGCTAAACAATTAAGCTTGCTTCTCATTTTTGAATTCCATAACTATCCTAAAAAATATGGATTGGTAAAATGTAAATAGCTTCTCTATGCCCACAGATTCGGTCTGAATTTTAGCCCATATGATTTTACTCCAAAGCCTAACTCTTAATTCAAGTTTTTATTCATATTTTTTCTACTCTCCTATGTCTAACATGATAGATCTGCAAATAAGGAAGGGTTCTCAAAGCCAACTTCGAACTAAGGCTATTTGATTGTATGCCTATTCCATGATCTAGTTAAATAATGCCTTATGATTTGAAAATAAATTGAAGATAATAAAACCATAATTTTTCAGATAAAGACTCATAATTTAGAGCCATAGATGTGGTTTTTTTGAGAGGAGTAACCCACAAGATCACAGGCCTTTTGAAGACAAGACCTGTTTTTCCTCTGGGAAATGTTTCTTGAACTAACTCTCACATCCTTTTCTCATTCAGTCCATACACTTGTCATAATTAATTTCTTCTGCCACAAATGTTCTTCATTCTGTGTACCTCTTTCCCCTGATAGATATTCATTTCTAAAACTGCCTCCATCTAAATCTCTAAGTATATCTCACTTTCCTTTGAGTTCCCATAGCACCTGGAAGTCCTCTTTGACACTTTAGGCACCAGGACAAGTGGAAAAGAATGAAAGCTTCGGAGGCAGACTGTGGTCAATCCCCTTCCCTCCCACTTATTAACAATGTGACTAGGTATCCAGTCTTTCAACATTATTTTAAGCCTCCAAAACTATTCCTGAATCCTACAGTCAGAATGTCAAGTTAGCTCAACACCTACGACCCATTTACCACCTTAGGTCTGAACTGATTGTGCTAACATCTTCTCATGTATTGTCCTATTTGATTCTGATCCACAACCTTCTCCTAGTTTTGGCTCTATATTATTTTTTAGACATGATCTCACCGGACACCACTTCATCTATTTTGCATTCCCTACTTGACTTCAAGTAGAATTCACCCACCACCTGCCAGTATTTCAGAACAATCCAAGTAAACATTTTGCTCAGTCTTACCCTGATTTCCCACAAAGAGAGGGCACTTGTACAACACATGTCATCGGTAATGGGAACTTGGTCAAGATAATGACCTCTGTTGAGTCAAGAGGATATTTATTTATGTAAAAATCCTTGTAGTGTGATATTGAGGATTACATGAGAAAATGCACACTAAGCTCCTAGATCAGTGTGCTTTGCACTTAATGAGCATTCATTAAATAGAAGTTTATTTTTTCCTGCTGTCACTCTAGCATGTATTAAAGTCATTTACTTCATGCAGTCCCTACCACCTGCCTCTTTCCCATTCCACAGAATGATTTTAAGAGCCTTGAAAGTAGGCCCCAAGTCTTATTAATCTCAGTGTCTGCTATAGTGCTTAGACTGCTGTTTTATATTATTTAATTTACTGGAATAGTTTACTATATGCTTAGTAGCATAAATGAGTATAAGAAAGAATAAGGCCTAGCCTGTGCTGTCTTAGAAATGACAGTATATTCATATTGTGGATTGATACAAGTAAAGCCAAAATAACTCATTTAAGAAAATTAAGGAACATTTTTGAAGTATAGATAAATTTTGTGGACATTCAGGGAAGTAAGATAATAATGACCAAGATGATCAGAAAAGGTTTAATCAATAAGAATACTCGTTAGAACCAATAGAAGATTCACACACAATACAAATTTAAGCAAAAAAATGTGGGGGATGGTGGTTTCATTTGCCTTATATAACTGGAAAAATTAGGACTGTTTCAGGCACATCTTGAATTCAGAGTCTTGAACTTATCTAACAGATTACTTTTTCCACCGTATCTGTGCTTGCTCCAGAATAAATGTATTCTCAGAAGGGATGTTCCACAAAGAAGGAAAGATAGCTATAAGTTAAGCTACTCCACTAGAAATAAAAAGTCTTTCTGATGATGTCAACATCTTGGGGAGGACAGTGACTGACTCAGTTTAAGTCACATGCACATCTCTGAGATAATTACTCCGGTCACAGGGAAGAGGCATGCTGAGGCATTCTGATCTGGGGGTGGTGCTAAGCAGGCTCACTTGAACCCATGACCAGAAGAGTTTGTTTAGGAAAAGGGTATTAGGGGAGCTAAGAAGTCAAAACTGGCGAGTTTCCATTATTTAGGGCCTGTGCCACAACTTGAAGAATGGCTAGCAATAAGAATGAAGCATTTTAGGTGGGAAGAACAACAAATAAAAAGACAGGGAGAGAGAGAAAAACAAACTTGACCTAGTTATACAATACTTGGAAAGGTGGCTAAATCGAATGCCAAATTTAGCATAACTTAGTAAAAATAACTAAGGAATTAAAGACAGGTAAAACTTAGTTTAAAATCTCTACTATTTACTGATTATTACTCCTTGGGCAAGATATTTAACTGCTCAGATCCTCAGTTTCTTTATCTGTAAAATGGGAATGATATCATGTATATCACAAAGATATTCTGACTTTGTAAATGAGATAATGTATCTAAAATTTCTGGTGCAATTACTGAAATGTAATATTTAGCAGCATTAGTAAAACTTCAATGACAGTATTATTGTGATGATAGTGATGAAAGCCAGAGTGGTTGGTTTTGAGAAAAAGTAGGCACCCAAAGGCAATCAATAGTTAAGATATCAAGCACCCTCTTAACTCCTGGTAGAGATCAAATATAATCTCTGGATCCTGTTAGTGATTCCTTTTCTTCTGCTGGCATGGTGCCACCCAGTTAGGGGATCACTGAGCTAATACTAACCTCACCTTGCCCTCGAGTGACAAGGGAGAGTTTGGGAAGTCATAAAGCAGAAAATGAATGGGGGGTTATAATTCACAACTCAGAATTTTGTTTTTCCTCAGAATAACATTAATCACAATCTCTTCTGGCTTTCATTCGACAGAGAAATTGGAGAGAAAAGGAGGAATGGGCATATTCTTCAGTGAATCCCATTTCATAGACTGCCATATGTTCATCATCTATATAAAACCTATTTGAGCTCATTTTGCATGTATGCACCCAAATTATTTCCCTCTTACATATCTATATGAAATTTAGTTCTTAACAAACCATTTTGAGGGCATAGCTTTAAACCTTTCACTGCTCTAAGTATGATGTGTTTATTTTGCTTTTAGTTTTCATAATTTTCTTACTGATGGCCTTTGGAATATTATTCTCAAGAAAACTGAACTGATTCTCCACAATAATCATTCTTATACCCTATAGAACAAATATATAAGAATCTGCATATCATTAACAATATGAAAAATGCAGGTAGCAAACTCTAAAAGAATATAAACATTGAATGGCACTGTGACTTAGCAGTTGGCTGTTTTTCAACACTATGGAATGTATGAAAATAAGTCTCAGGCTTTATATGAATTCTCATCTGTTACCCAGCTAAATTAAACTTAAATTTTAATTTTTCTTCATTTTCATTCATTTCTAAAACATATATACTTCTCAAATTAATTTATCCAGTGTCCCCTTCAAATATAGGGAAAAGAAGAAAAACTGTGTACTTACTGTATTCTGACTACAGAATTATATTGTAGACATCAGTCACATGGATTAATCTACATCCTGAGCCCAAAGCAACAATTACATTGTTTAGAATCTTACTTTATGTTTGTAGTATACATTTATTCTTTTCAGGAATCAAAGAATCACTAAAACATTTAACAATTCAGTAAATTATCTTCACTACAACTGGCTCAAACTCTATTTAAGAGGAAAAAGATCAATTTTAAAAAAATTATTGGTAAAATTGTTGAATTTTCCCCTAATAATATATGCAGGTTTAATTTACATCTCATAAACATGAGGTTCACTAAGTCCAACACCCCAAATGCAAGCCCAGATCATGTTAATTTCAGTAGGTCACAAAATCTCATTTTGGTAGAAACGCATCATCTGCGATAATGACTTGATTAAAGTGACCCTAAAGGGGCAAATGTGCATTTGGGCTTTGGAAATGAGCTTATCATTACTTCTGAAGAAGTGAAGCAATCAAGACTTTTATCACTTCTTCCTCCTCCCATATATCTCTAGAAGGATAATTGTGGTAGCAGATATTCATGTCAAAAGAGAAACAGGAGAAAAAGTCCACCAGAAGAACAGAAATATTTTCTAGTCAAATTTTTCTGCACCAAAATAAATTTAAAATTAGTAGGTTTAATACTCTTCAGACAATAATATTTCAAAACACGCTCCTGTACATTATCTCACTTAAACTTTATCAAGAAGGTAGAAAATAGGTAGGAGAGTGAATTAGTTACATGTGTCCAACTATACACGTTTCTTGATGCCTAATTATCACATGTGACACTATCAAATGTTCTGCGCAGTGTGTTAGGATCCTGGTTTCCCCTGCACTTGCTAATGTTGCCTAATGGCCTAACAGGCATTGGTGGACTAGGAGGCATTCAGAAATCCTTTTTTAAAATTATGGTAAAATACACATAACATAAAATTTGACAGTTACTGTTGTCAATACTAAGAGGCACGGAAAATGAATGCCTGGGTTTGCAAATTCTGCTTCACTAGAATGTACATTTAATGAGGGCAATAACTACACCCTTAAACAATGTCTGGCACAGAGTGTATATTCAATAAATATTTGCTAAATGCTTCAAGAAATGCTCTTTTTCACATTATACTTGTGGCCTCAAATCCCATAACCTCTAGCAGTACACATTCCCCTTTCTACCTTAGTTTTTTCATCCAGAAGATTTAAATGTAACTGTGTCACTTTCCAAAACTACATGCAAAATATTACATATTAAGTTATAAGATGAAAATAAGATTCATTATAAATGAGAGCCGGTGAAGGACAAGAATCCAAGAAGCTACAAACCAAGTGACATTTTAAACAGACTTCTTGATTACAGTGCTTTATGTGGAAAAGGTGGAAGGATATAACACTTCTAAGCCCTTAACACAGCAATGCTTAAATAACCAGCTTTGAAATATTAACAATGGATTTTAGCTGTACCCCTGCAACAGCATAACAATGTCACACACACAAAATAATAAGCTGAGGACCCTATTGAAATATTTGCATCTTAGAGATCTTCTAAAAAGCTATGTGAGCACAAAAGATGCCACTACTGTTCCAACACATAAGTCTTTGATGTTCCCTCATCTTTATATCATAGAAGGAGCTCAAAGGGTTAATTAAAATTTAATGATATCGGCAGTACTTTGAAAAAGTTATGAACTTGGGTGAGATCAATCACTTTCTTGGACTGCCTGACTTCAAAGCAGACATTATGCAAAAGGAGAGAGGGGGAAAACTGCTCCCATTCTGAACTGAATTCATAAGCAAGGATTTTCTCATTAGTGGTCTGTACATGGAGGAGATTCCAAGTTCAAACTAAAAAGAGGTGAGATGCCAAAAAGTGGTTAATCTGAATGTTAAGCCTTTGATGCTGATCACATTTATGTTTGAATGAACACATTACCAGAAGCATCAAAACACTGAAAGACCCCAAATCAGAAAATTTGGGATTAGGAGGGATAAACAGATTTTTTTCCTTATTTCTGCTTTTGGAATCACATTTTGTTTGCCTGGGTTTAGCAAAAGAAGAAACAAGGAAAACCAAACTAATTAACTTGTTTACTCATTCTCCTTGACATTCTATAGAATGACATTTAAAATGACTCATCTAAACTTCTGTTAAAATACAAACTTTTGGCTGTTTCTTAGGTCTTCTCTTTACCTGTATTATTACCTAAGTTCCCTAACTATAATTTCACTTTTTCTTTGAAATTCATTTATCTGTAAGTATAAATGGTGATTTCTTTTCCCAATAAAAAGAAACATGATTATGCTCCATTTGGGGTTATAGCATGAGGTGGAATTGGTCACTTTGACGAGTTACAAAGGTAGGAGAAAACCTCTTTGGAAACAATTATAAACTGTCAGTGGAAGCCAGGACACCCAACCCGGCTCTGAAAAAAAAAACAAATTTAACACTTCTATCTAGTAACATCTTGCCTTAAACATTTGCGTGACAAAGGTTTCTGGAGGATTAAGAAGGGAAAATCAGAAGCAATCATGTACATTTGGAATTAAAATTTATGTGGGATATCCACTCATGAAAGATTGTCAGAACAAAGAAAAATAGTTGTATATATTCTCATCTGCCACAATGTTAACAGAAAAATCAAATTACAGGGCCGACCCTGTGGCTCACTCGGGAGAGTGCGGCGCTGGGAGCGCCGAGGCCACGGGTTCGGATCCCATATAGGGATGGTCGGTGCACTCATTGGCTGAGCGCAGTGCGGGTGCAGGAGACACCAAGACAAGGGTTACGATCCCCTTACCAGTCACAAAATAAATAAATAAATAAATAAAAATTAAAAAAATAAAATAAAAGGACACAAATTGGAAAAATTCAAAAATATGCTGGATTTTCTCCAATACATTTTTTTTCTTCCAGACATCTCATCTAAGAAGAATAAGATTTCCATGAGAAACTTACAAAGTCTAGTGGATTCAGCTGGAGAACTCTCAGCATGATCATGCATCAGTTCATGGGAGGGGTTTAGTACACTGATGTTTGATTATTTTCAGGAAATTATCTTAATCTTATGAATGTATTTATTCTGTTTGGGAACGGCAGAATCCTCGCTGGGCTCTTACAAACCCAACAGTTAAGAGCAACCTATCAGCTGTTTAGTTCTTTTTTTTTTTTTTTAATCTGATTAAATAAAACATAGGAATTATTCCCAATCTTGGGAGTTTTTTTTTTTTTTTGTGTGTTTTTCCATGTCCGGCAACGGATCACAACCCTCAGTGTTGCAACAGGATTGCAACCCTCGGTGTTGCTCCTGCCCCTCGCTCAGCCAGTGAGTGGGAACCAGTCTGTATGTGGGATCCGAACCCTCGGGCGGGAGCGCCGCCGCGCTTCCCAAGCGGCGCACCTATCCAGTGCGCCACCGGGCTGGCCCCCAATCTTGGGAGTTTTGACTCCCTTTTTATTTGCATTTTGATCCCAAACAAGGAAGGAATGGCCTATGGCGACTCAAAGCACAGAGCTGGGACAACAGATTTGAATGCATGGACCGGTGCTGAGGTTCACACACACCAGCAGGAGGTCAGGTGCAGGACAATTTGCAAGTGGGCGGAGCACTGATAGCGCAGTCTATGTCTTCCATGTTTTATAAATTTTAAATTAACATCATCACTTAATAAAACACATCTGGTGGTGAGATTCAGCCAGGAGCCATCTGTTCTGAACCTCTCAGTTACACTTAATTTTTGTGAATTAAATATAGTAATTGTGGGAGATCCAAACCTTGATGCTCTGCATATTTTCAGAAACTAAACAAAACACTTCCCCCTCACAGATACGTTTTATCCATGGCTATTCTCTAGTTCATTAGAAAGCAGTAGCAAGTATTCTTTCGAATGGAATATGTTGGGAAAATATAGGAAAAATGGTCAGGGCCCCTCAGATGTTCAGAATCTTGCCAAGCATTTGATGTAAATAGGCATATGCACTCAGGTGTTCCTTGGTTATTGTCTAATGTAATTGCTCATGTGCACCCAGGTATCCTGGGTTATGGACTTAAGGATGAGTGGTTTTGATACAAGGTGCCTCCCATCCCCGAGATGTGCTCCCCCCCCCATGGGGGGGGCATGAGGAGGCCAATACTGCTACTGGAGGCTGCTGCTGCTAGTGCCCTCGGGACCTTCTGCAAGGCCACTGCCACTGCCGGACCTGTAAGCTGATGCCACTGAGGAAGCTGAGGACTGAGCTCATGTCATCTCATCAGGAGCCAATAGCTCCTGGAATCTTTCCCAATTACCTAGCATGGACCTGCATGTGAGGGGTCTGGGGACCCAGTCTTTACAAAGGGTTTGGAGGATCTGAGCCCTATCTCTGACAATATAAATGGAAACTTAGTATAACTAAAATAATAACTAAAATAATGAAACATTTTGGCTTTAGTTATGATTTGCCTTACTTTACAGAATGATTTCAAGTTTTAACCATATGCCAACTGGAAGAGTAACATGTAATACATGACTTAAATTGAACACATTATTTCTCATTTTAACAGGGATAATGTTTTTATTTTTTTAAGCGAAACTACTACTTGAAGAATTCCAGCATATAAAAGACAAATCATTTGCTCTTTAAAAACCCCAAATAGCCTTTATAATTTCAAAAATATTTTTAAAAATTTCCTTAGCATCATAATTTTTATGTTTCCACTTTTTTATTGGTGTGGCTTTTTCTGGTTTTGTTGTTGTTGTTGTTGATTAAAAAACAAAATTACTCACCTCTTCCTTTCCTTTTGACCCTTTTTCTTGATATATTGACAAGCATGTTTAAATGGCTACTGTCCTTATCATAACCAATTTTCTTTATTTCTGAACATTTTTAACCTCTCCTAACATATAGGCAAATGAAATGTAGGCAAAAGGTACTATGAAAAAGTAGCAACGGTTAACTATATCAGAAGTTTGACAGGTTCAAGGCAGGCAGGTGGAAGAAGATGAGGGCAATATAGGTTATAATTTTAAATCAGGTGATAAAGATCTGAAGACAGTGAAGAAGTAAACCAAATGAACATTCCAGACCAAAATATCCATGCAAACCCCACGGGGATGGAGAATGACTGTCATATTCAAGTTGAAGAGGAAGCTGGTGAGGCACAGGAAGCAGGAAGAGATTCTGCACGTCAGGGCTCTGTAATAAATTCACGTGTCAGTACAACATTAGCAGAGCTATTTGATATTAGTCTTGTTAGTTTTTTTGTTTTTATTTTTTTACCCTGTCTTCCCATTCACCCAGTGTTTCCCTATTTCCGTACTTTATTCCTGTTTTCTTTTTCTTACATTTTGCTCTAACATGAATCTCAAATATAGTGTCCGGATTAAGACTTCTTTTTAAATCCTATTATTCTTATTTCTATGAAGAAAAGTGCCAATATAGAAGAATGCCAACAAACAAACCAATACTTCTAGCAGGACATTTAGCTAATGATATAGAAAATAACAGATTTCTCATCTTACACACACGTTTAGAAATCCTTGAGGGGCTAATAAATATTTATTACACATGCTTTGCCAAGCTGTACCTGAACTCTCAGAGTTTGTGGTTCATTTCACATTCGTTTTTGCTGGTAATGTTTTTGTATTGAAAATTATAAAGTTGTCAAATGAAGTGGCACCAAATTTACTGGTGGGGAGAGCTTTTTATTCAATTATTCTTAAAATTTTGAGTTCATTTGTACATTAAAATATCTTTCTTGGAATCACCTCCACCTTGAACGGAAGAGAAGCAGACTCTAACTCTTGTGCTTTGACAAGCAGGGTACTTGAATAATGATTTTCCTTCTCACTCAGAATAAATTACTGGGTGCTTTTGAAGAGAATTTTTTAATATTACTTCATACCGCATATTTCATGAAAAAAGAAAAGGCAAGACACTCCAGGACTGACCATTTATAATTCTCTTCCAATTTCACAGTATGGTGCTTTCCCAGTTTGCATATGTCTCTTCCTATAATTAAGAAAACAATATTTTGATTCTATTTTAAGTTTTTGACCTGGAAAAAAAAAAAAAAACTATACCAAGCTCATTTCACTGAGAATGATCAAAACGCAAGTTCATATCACTGAAAATAATCAAAACAAGCAGTTGGAAGTTGATATTTGGAACTTGGGACTAGTTTTCAGTCTTGACGCCCATGTCAAGAATATCCAAAGGGTGACTAGATTTCACAATACTGATGCAGGTCAAAGATGGAATAAATCTTAATTCTGTAACTCCTGGTGGCCTTTGGAAGATGCCTGAAGGTGATCATCAGTGGGAAATTCTATGATTAAAGCTCCTAGCTTCGAAAGTCAAACCAGAGATGATGGTGAGAAATCAGGGAAAGAGAAATCAATCAGGAGAAACAGATGAAATGAGGTGCAAAAATAAGTCCTAAAAAAAAAAAAGAAAAAATGAGAGCTTTAAATTTTTCAGCCTCAATGAGCAAGAAAAAATAGAGAGGAGGAAACTGAAAAGAGCAAGGGAGACAGAAAAGAGGGACAAAAAATGGGTAGAGCTTTAGAGTGGAGAAAGTAAGAAGAAACGCAGATGAAGTCAGCACACCTGGTCACATATGATATATAAAAGGGCAGGTTTAATAAAAGCATATTGATATCGAAACAAGTAGGTAGTATGGCATAGAGGTTAAAAAACATAAGTTCTGTATTTGGACTCTCCAGAAGTCCTCTTTCCATTAGGCATCAGCTAGTTTCCTGGGTCAATCCTTAACTTTGAAACCCTCTGTTTTCTAATCTATAAAATGGGATATATGTTTATAACTCACCAAGGTGTTGTCAGAACTTATAAAATAATGCTTGTAATACTTTTACTATGGTACCTGGAGCACAGCAAGTAGCCTAAAATGTTACCTATTATTCTTATTTCAAGCTAACAAAAGTGTTCAAATAAGTTTATGTTGTCACTTTCTCCAATTCACTTTTTTATAAATCATTGTACTACACATTTAACTTTACATGGCATCATTTAAATACACCTACATAAGCATAAATCTTGTTCTTCAGACCCCTTGTGGCATAATTAACTGTAAATAAACTTTAAAAGGTAATTTCTTATTCCTTAAATTTGATAACCCATCCCCCAATTCATTTATTTTTTTGTTGGTTGTCCAGTATGGGGATCTGAACCCTTGACCTTGGCGTTGTCAACACCATGCTCTAACCAAGTGAGCTACCTGGCCAGGCCCTCATCCCCCAATTTTTGATGTAACTTTCATTGCGATGAACCCAAAGCTCTTAAGCTAATGATATAATTTGACAAAAATCAATGCACAGAGTGTGAAAGACTCGACATGCTGTACATACATGAATCTTTAAAGTATTTGCCTAGAGGAGACTATCAAAATGAATGTCAGATTATAAACACTGGAATCTGTGCACTATGGGAGGTAAATCATCATGATCCCTTAAATCACCATGAAACTTCTACATCACTGAGTTGGAGCAACTACTTACTAATCTATCCTGACAATTCTCTTTCCGCATTAATTTAGCTACCATCATCCCTCAGAGGGAACTCCTACAACTTGATCCTATCAGGTCTCCTGCATCCGTTCTTGTCACTTTCCAAGAATTCTTGGCAGAATAATTTTTCCCAATATATACTGACAATGCAACTGCCCTGATGAAAGCCTGTTCAGTTCCCCATTGTTTCTGCAATAACTTTAAGACTACACATTGCCTACAGGGCCTTACCTACAGCCTCAGTCTCGTTTTTACACTCTGGGTACGTGCTCTCTCCATACCCTAATCACATTGGCTTTCTCTCAGTTTGGAGAAGGCACTGGCTTTCTCCTGCCCCTGGGCCTAACTAAACACATGCTCTGTTCTCTTTCTCCATTTGGACTTGGGCTGCTCTTTTCCAACTCACCACCAACCACTTTTTAGGTTAACTTTTTCTTATTCTTCAGATTTCAACTCAATAGTATCCCAGAAAATCTTTCTTCATCACTCCAACTCTGCTCTGCCCTGGCTCCCTAGTAATTCAAATGCTCTCCTTTTTACTTTCCCAGAATCCTGTATCTTCTCTTCATAGCACTGAAATATCAAATATTGTCAATTTCTCTGGACTTTTCTATAAATAACCTTTTTAGATCCTAACTGCCTTTATATATTTATCCTTGAGATTGTCATTTCGTATCTATCTCTCTATTAGAATTGATATTCCATTAAAATTGGGACTTCGTGTGGACTTGCCGTTAGACCCCAGCACCTACTGCATAGTCAAGTAAAATAAATGTTTTATGTGCCAATAAATAAAAAAAAGTTCCAGGAAGCATATTTGGCTCTTTATCATATGTGATCTTCCCCCAGCCAAGCAAGGCAGTGGCATGTTCCTATTTATAGTTGATGAACCCAGCTAAGAGAAGTTAAACACTTTTCTAAGATTACACATCCAGCAGCTACCACAACTCAGGTTAAAACTTATCTTTTACTTAAAAATCCAAGGCTCTATTCTCAATATTCTGCTACTTCTTACTCCTTCAGTGTTACTGAATTTTGGTCCCACAACTGCCTGAGTGAACTGACTTCTCATCACTGTCCTGCTAGGCCTTTCTCAGTTGCTTTCTGTGCTACGTTTCCTTGACATTATGCACCATTTCATTCAGTCTTGATGGAAGGGAAATAAGAGTCCTAAGTCCATATAGAATCATCCAGGAATGAACTCCACACATGGGTTTCTCTTTCACTCCACTTCCAAAGGTAACAAGCATTGGGACTGTCAAAATCCAAATGTGATATGAGATAGAGTTCCACCATCCTTAGATTCCTTCTGATAGAGTTATTTATCTCCAGATGTTATCAGTGATACTTGGAAAATTAGTTTCAACAAATATTTCTTTTTTTCTCTGCCAAGTAAATGTAGTGGTAGTAGGATATTTTGTTCATTAAAATTAAACTTGTTAAGGCTGCTGGAAATTAACAACAGATGAAGAGAAAAAGGAAGAAAATGCATTCTGTTGGGTTGGTTGGTTGTTGTTTTTCCTTGGATACATATGCCTTAATGAACCTTCTCACTGGAAGCTAAAATAGCTCAATAAGAGTTCTCTGACTTCGAAAAATGTGAGACGTGTATTATGTTGTTCCTGGACCCAACAAGAACTTCCACCTTCATCAAGAGTAGCACGTGCCTCCCTTTCAACGTGTCAGACCCTGGACACCACCTGTTTTGCCTGAGCGAGGGAAAACACAGCCTCCTATATATGTTAATGAGACACAAACTGCATATTTTTAGATATCAAAATGACTTTAAATGCTGATCCTTTGATGTCCTTAAGGGATACTACTAAGAAATGCCGAATATTAAGACTAAGGCATGAATATGTATGTCCATATTATGTATAAATGATATATAATCACTTGTTAACCTTTATATCCTCTTTAGAATAAGTGTTAAACGAATAAGGCCAGGATGAATAAGCTGCCTTTTGCCCTTTCCTTCCATAGGGTTTTATAGGGCGACAACCCTCCCCTCCCATTTAAAAAATATGCTTCTAATATTCTTTTCAGAATGGTTTTTACATTTTGGTAGAGTTCACATAATATCTGAATAAATTCTGAGTGTATGTTTCCACTGCAAATGTTCAATTATTGTTGCTGCTAGAACAAAAGTTGTTACAAAAAGAATAAAATCCTACTGTGCCACTTTGATCACATTTGACATGAGGTGATAAGGGTAGACACAAGACCATTTTCATCCATTCTCAGAGATTGGAAAATGTTGTTCCATAGGTATTTCTGCATACAGTTAGAGTATTTAAGAGCCAAATCAAAAAGGATGGAGTGACTCTGAAACAAGGGAAGGGAGCAGAACCCTGGCCATTCAGGCACTTTGCTTCCTGGGAACCACTGAAATAAATCCTGGAGTTCAGCTTCAAAATTAAGAATTCATCCCAGCCTCCCTGGGTTAAATTACAAAAACAGATTTTCAATGTATCTCAGTGAACTGCCAAAGGGAATGAGGCCCAGTTTACTGGCTAGATTGAAATTATAGAAGGCGGTTCTTTTCACTGTCTCACTGGGGCTCTAGGGCACTGTGCTTTTATTAATAAAATCGAAGTCTGACTGATTTTCTTAAATACTCTCATAGGTTTGAGTTCATAATACCCATCTAGACTCAGTCACTTGATGCTGCTTCTAAGAGGGCAGAAAGCAAAACTATAGAGTAAAATATTAGAGTGACAAAAATTAATTAAATAACTATTATTACTTATTTTTACTATGTGTTCCTCTCTGTGTTAGAAATACAGGACTACATCATGAGTCAAAAAGCATTATATCTGCCCTTACACAACTTATAGTTTAGTGAGAGATGTCAGCATTAAATAATCATCATAATAAGTGCAAAACTACAACAGTGACTAGGACAATAAAGGAGTGGCACATGGCAACACAAAGGCCTATCACTTTTTTTCTGGAGCATCAGGGAGGGTGTTGGAACATTTTCAATTGAAGTAAAATATTTAAGACAACACATTTTGTTGATACGGTATAAAACAATTTAAAAACATTTAATTGTCTTCACTGTTGCTTTTAAAAATGATTTTGCAGTTTTTATATAAATTCAAATTGAGGATTTTCCTTCAATTTTATGATAAAATACACCATAAGCATAATAGTTCCATACTCATAATGGTATGTTTATAAAAAATAAAGAACCATCCATCTCCATGATCTTGCTAAAGATAACTATACAAATACTGTATTTCCATGAACATTCTATATTTTAATGTACAATGTATGACCTATCCCAGACATGCAAATACTTTCTTTTCATTAGCAGTAAATTTTTTGTATTATATTGAAGAAGAATATCTTC